>NC_142602.1:10692317-10977352 GCF_041222555.1 Hakea prostrata
GGTATAACATTAGAGTTTTTGAAAAGAAAAGAGAGTAGTTTTATTCGCAGCGGAAAAATAAACTAAAATAGTTCTCTAATGGAATCCAATCCAAAAGAACAAGTCTTGATACTGTCATGAAGCTCCATGTGCGTCCACTTCTTCTTCGATCACTCCTTCAAGAAGACATATTGGTAACGCATCCTCCATTTGGAAGTTAAGTCCTTATAACCTTTGCAGCATAATCTAATAGAAAAAGATATATAAAAGGGAATGAGTTCAACAGAACTCGGTGAGGTCAACTCAACATCATATCACACCATTCATTCTCAAGATTCCACACCACACATATAACATGAATATCAATAATGTAATTAATGACAATGATATGATATGTGAATGATTATGCTCCCTAACTCTATCATGAAGTCTCTATGGTAGACACGCATTAAGTCATACACTAGTCTTCTTTGGGCGGTCTCATCACTCTTCCCTCACGGCTCGATGCACGTCTCGTTGGGTTCTCCGCGGTTGTTGTGTAAAGTCCTGTCAAGCCATGGTTGGGGATTAGATCACCTCTCTCTCACATCACCATTGGTATAAGATCTGGCGCGTGTCAAGGATAATCTTAGGCCCAATGCAAAGTCATATGGTCTCGTACTACATATGGTCCGGATATTTCCCCTCACGCCTAGTGCTCTGTTGGTTCAATACCTTCCCACCTATGAATGGAATCCTCAATGGAGGCATCTGTTGGACCCCATTCATTAACCCAGTGGTCATCCACATATAATGGACAGGATGATCTCCATGTCCTCTCACGGGTCATTTCACCGGTCTTGAGTGTCCATGAGCCCTTATCTATTATATGCAACCCTACCTCCTATGATGATAGTGGGCCTGCTTGACATACAGATCCACCACTAACATCACGGGTTAACCGGCTCAATACCCTTGCCGAAAAGGTAGTAGTACTCATGAGGTCACCTAACTAAACACTTCTAGACATGCCCTAAATATGTAAATTAGTAATCGGGAAAGAACCAATGGCACCATAGGAATGCGTCCCATACCGCCTCCTTTGGTATCCTATGACAGAAATGCCCAAAGGGCATTCCCCATTCCCAACCACAATATAAGCAATCATATAATATCACTAAGGCAATGGGTGAACCCACAACCCTAGTAGAAAATACAAGGTAGAAGAAATAATAATATTTCTCCTCTCATACAATCACATTCCATTTCATAACAACAATAATAGATTTCAAAGCAAGGAGCAACATCAGAAGTAATAATAAACATAAATCATAGCAATTCATATTCAACAAAAGACATAAAATAACCACAAGATAATACTAAAGCAATACAAGATATCAATAATGAAAAGTAACTGACATCATTACACATGTAATATAAAGTTAAGTATATTCCTCACCTTTTCCTTTATTCTTCTTCCAATGATCAATAATTCCTTCTCACAAATTAGTGACTAAAGATATATTAACCTATTCATGCAAAAGAAATAATTATCACAAATTAGAGCCAATTTGGGTTTCAAATGATATCTTAAAATCTTCCCACAAAAACCCAAATCTGAAAACTAGGTTAAAAATGGTAGTTCTCAACCTCACTAGTGAATGGTCACTAATTTGCCACCAACTCGAAGTTTATAATGAAGCAAAACTTTGGGAAAATCTAATTGAAAACAAAAGGATCCTACGGGTACCTTCAATTTTATTAAATTTGACCCATCTCAAAAAGCCCCAAATTTGACTCTCATAAATCACCCGTGTGTGACCCGGGGAGTCAAATTCTTAAATGTTTTGCAAGGGGATAAACCATTACTCCCAAACTCAAGGGGAACCTTAATATAAGAAAAGATAGCTTGTATGATACCTATCATTATTCCCTTTCACAGATCCCTCAATAGAAGAGAAAAGATATCACTCCCACAAACTAGGAAGGGACATTAATACAATAAAGGAAAGCAACCAAGATACCTAACAACCTTCCCTTTCAAGATTCCTCAAACGGAAAGGAGAGAAAATACTCACAAAATTGTGAGTAAGAGAAGCATTAAAGAAAACTAACATTTCGTAATGATTTTGCAAAGATTCGGATCACAAACACCTTCGAAAGAATGGAAATCGCTCCTCTCTTTCGTTTCTCCTTTTCTCCAAAGTTTCTGCCTCTTTCTAGCCTCCAGAAATGCGTTTACGGATGAGATAAAACATAAATAGGGTTTTAAAATCCGAATTTCCAATTTTGCCCCTAAATAGAAAATAGGGTGGGGGTTGGTTCACCTAAACGGCTCAAACTTCTGGCTCATGGTTGGACCCCCAAACGAACTCCGATTTTGATGATTTTTGGCTCGTTGGAAAGGTCTTTCGACGATCTTTGATTTGATATCTTATTTATGTCAATCAGATTCTCCATCACTGATCTACAAATATTCCAAAATTATTATTTTTACACTATCGAGACTAATCTTCTCTCTTCACTTAAACTCTAAGAGAGTTTTTGAGTCATTATAAGGGTCATCTACCAACATTTGTTTAATTTCCAATCCTTCGGGCTCGAATTGAATGGTCCACAATTGTCGCCGAATCAAGGCCCAGGTTCTCGGTCTTAAAACCACGGGTTAAAGGGGTAGAAATCTAGGGGATTTCACAGATTAGATCAAATCCAATCATGATTGTGTGTTTATATGTTGATGTCTTTTATGCTACTTTTTTTTTATTTATTTTTTTCACTTCAACCAGTAGTGATAGTACTTTTGTATATCTTAATTTTGAAAGCTCTGCAAGAGTAGAAAGTGAGACGAGGGAGAGAGGGGCCATGATTTAATTTAGACTGAATCACTTTGAGTGTTCTTGACTCTCCAATACAGCCAAAGGAGAGTCTGTCTTTTCTAAATTGGTTGAGTTTGCTTCAGTAGTTAGTTGGATTGCTTTGAAGTTATTTACTGATATGGGTGTGTTGTTGGTGGGATCATGATCCATATAAATAATAAGCTTGCCACTAGCCTATGGATATGCATTTCCTTTGGTGAATCCAACAATTGTTTAGTTTGTTTTTTACTAGTGTGCTACTCATTTATATTATGTGACTATCGATCTCTTGTTAAAGGATATTTAACTTAAATATTTTCAGTATATATTTTGTTCTTTCAAATCTATCTACTTAAATATTACTACATTGTATCATGTACAGAGGTACTATGAATATTAGTAGTGAGAGCAATTCAGAGATGAGTAATGAAGAAGAAGTAATAATCGAAGAAAATATTGAGCACATTACAAAAGGGAAAATGGGGATTGACAATATCAATGGTGCACCTATTTCAGGTTAGATTTAGAAAATGTGATTCCCTTAGTCGGTATGGAGTTTGTATCGGATGATCAGGCTTACAATTTTTATAATTCATATGCCAAAAAAGTAGGTTTTAGCATCCGTAAAGGTAGATCTGGAAAAACAAGAAAAGGTTTGGTAATGAAAAGAATATTTGAATGTTCAAGAGAAGGATTTCGAAAAGTGGATAAAAGGACTCGTAATTTGAAAAAGAGTCAAGCAGAGACTAGAACTGGTTGTAAAGCAAGAATGGTGGTAAAACTCATAGATGGGATGTGGTTTGTTACTAAAATTGAATATGAACATAATCATTCTTTTGCAACTGAAAAGGCAGCATTTCTGCTTAGATCACATAGGGTTATAAAGCCCACACAAGCTTTAAAAATTTCAACATTTGATGTTTCAGAATATCACCTACAAAAGGGTATGATTGCTTATGTGAGGAAGTTGGTGGACATGATAACCTTAGCTTTACAAAAAGAGATTACAAAAATCATTTGCGTAGCAAACGCATGAAGGATTTGATAAATGGAGATATTCAAGCTGTTTTAGAGTATTTGGAAAATAAACATCTAGAAGATCCAATGTTTTTCCATAGTTTTCAAGTTGATGAAGATGATAAAATGACAAATTTCTTTTGGGTGGATGCAAGGTCAGTTCGAGATTACTTTCTCTTTGGTGATGTTGTTTGTTTTGATGCAACCTATAAAACAAACAAATATGGTCTGCCATTTGCTCCTTTTGTTGGAGTAAATCATCATAGGCAAACTGTATTTTTTGGAGCTGCATTGCTTTTGGATGAAACAACATAATCTTTTGTCTGGTTATTTCAATCATTCTTAAAAAGCTATGTCCGGAAAAGCGCCAAAAACAATTCTTCCGATCACATAGGCTGCCATAGGGAAAGTTGTTGCCACTGTAATGCCAGATACGTGCCATCGCCTTTGTTTGTGGCATATATACCTAAATGCAGCTAAAAACCTCTCCATTGCTTATTCTCCTAGCTTTAAGAAAAAGTTCAAGAATGTCATATATGGTCCTGAAACTGAAGAAGAATTTCTCTTTGCTTGGGATGAATTGTTAAAGGAGTTCAATCTTGAAGAAAATAAGTGGTTGAAAGAATTGTTTTCAATTCGAAAGAAATGGGCTTTAGTATATGGAAGAGAACATTTCTGTGCAGACATGACAACCACTCAACGTAGTGAGAGTACTAATGCTTACCTTAAGAGGTACTTGAAAAGAAAATACAACTTGAGTCGGTTTTTGAAGCGGTATGAGAAGGCAATTGAAAGACGATGTTTGGATGAACTGATAGAGGATTTTAACTCCAATCATAAGATTCCAAAGTTATGGGCTGATGTGGCAATGTTAAAGGAAGCAGTCAAAGATTACACATTGAACATCTATGGTATGTTTGAAGAAGAATACAAAAGATGGATTGCATGTCACTCGATATTGTTGGAGAGATAGGGCCAATTTGCACATATAAAGTTTCTGAGGAAAGGAGAAATTGTGAGAGATCAGTCACATTTGACTCTTCTAACAATACAATTACATGCTCTTGTAAAAAGTTTGAGTTCATGGGCGTTCAATGTAGGCATGTCATTAAAGTACTCAATGAGAGAAAGATTTACACACTTCCACCTAGATATATATTGAAAAGATGGACAAAATCTGCTAAGGTTGGAATGGGAAGTGATAATGATGGTTGTGTTGTTCAAGAGGATACAAGCACAAGTTCCCGATATAGTGACATATGCCATCAAAGTGTTAACCTTGCAACACAAGCTGCCAATAGTGAAAAGGCAACTTTGTTCGTGAAAAGGTTGTTGAATGATGGACAAAAAAGAGTTGAAGAAATTTTGAAACAAGAGTTAGAATGGGAGCCTAAAAGAAATGCATCAAACCATTGCGATCAAATGTCTCAACAAGTAAGTGGAATTCAAGCAAAATATGATGGTGGACCAGGTGGTAGAAAGGTAAGCATTGTGGAGAAGAAAAGAAAAAATAAGTCTACAAACCCAAGAAATGGTCAAGCTAAAAAAGGCAAGTAAATGTTAATTTCTGTTTTTGTGTTCCAATGCTTTTGTTTTACTGATGATGAAAAATTTGTATTTTTTTCCATTTGCTTACAGGGCCAAAATGTGAAATCTCAAAAAGAAGCAACCAAGCATCTACCCAAGCACAAAGCCAACTAAACCTAATGCCATGCCCATCAACTTTTAGTGGTCCTGTACAATTTCAATATGCCTTCTCATCTCTTGTTTCACAACATGGTACTAACCCTCAAGGAATGTCTATGGTAAGAACTATTCTAATTACTAATGCATAACCTTTAATTGAAATTATTCTAACTAACAAGCTTCCTTTCACAATTGTGTTACCAAACACCACCCTCTATAGTGTTAGTTATCAATTTCACCTGGTTTGTCATGCTCTACTTCATTTGTTATTCAATTGTCATGTGTCACTAAGTAGCATTTGCTGTAATTATTTTCAAATATTTTGTAGGATTTGGAGCTTCAGTTGAAGCGGCAAGAGGAATAACAATGCTAGAATGAGAAATGATAAGTGCTAACAAAGGTAAGATTTTTTTTGTTTTTAAATGATTGAATTGAACCTTTTAATCTTTCTTCACTAATTCTAGTTATTGCAGGAATTCAATCACACCATCTAGCACTGGAAGCCTGAATTTTTGAACTTGTGCAAAGAGGGAGCTGCATTTTGCTTAGAAAGGGAAAAGAACAATGTACCCCAAATTTTGAATGCCTTGTTAGTTGCTGTAGGTGAAGACCTAGCTAAATGCTGCTTCACATTTTGGAGTTCAAGTTCAACAAATTCACTCATCTTATTGTAGTTGGAATGAAATGTTTCTCGTTCCCACCAAATCTTGGCCTTTACATTTAACCCCTCTGCTTCTTACACTTGTTATAAACTCTTCAATGTGGCGTTCATAACCAACTGACTTTGTTAGACTACCTTCACCAATGCATAGTCTTGGATTTACACCAAGGGACTTTAACTGCTTGTACACCAAGATGATAGCATGTTATTCTTACATCGTTACTATTAATATATTATGTAGCTTCTTTTGGGAGTGAGCAGTGAATCTTCTTAAAATATTCATCCTTATCTACAAGTTTATTTTGATGTGCCTTATATGCAGAAATACCAAGTAAACTTTGTTATGACAGGTTGTGTAACTGTATGTAGATACTATTGATGTTAGTGTTATTTGGTAGTTAGCAATATATAAGCCAGCTGCTATTATATAAACCAAAGGAACAAATAGAAATCAGAAACTTTGTCTTCACAAACCAATCAATGAGAAACAGGTGGCACTCAGTTTTCCATTCAGATACATTGTGGTGCAATCTCAACTCTCTTCTGCTGCATCTCATAGGTTTAATTGATCAACTCAGGTAAGAATTCAAGATGAGGGTGAGATGAATTATAACAGAAGAGGTTAACATGTGCCATTTTCTCACAACATTCCTTGCTGAAGTTTGCACACAAAGGGTCAGCATGACTCATTGAAATTATGCACACAAAGGGGCAGCATGACCTAGTTGGAGAGGATCCTAAATTTTCATAGTGCTTCTTCCCCAAACCATAACAGTGGTACACAACCCACCTTCAATCCAACTCTGATTTGGTGTGTACAATGTCTCACCTTACAAAAAAAAACTCTGTTTTCTTTCTTCTTCTTTTTTATTTTTTATGTTGTGTGTTTTCTACAACTCTGTTTTTATGGGAAAGAATGGACTTTCATGGTTCTTCAATGTCACCATTTTTTTGAGAGCAACAAACGTATTTCAGAGAAAGTAAATAAGAAATTTGTAACAACGTTTTAAAATAAGAAAAAAATTAAAGATGGAAAGATGGGTTTTCTGCGGATGGATAAATGGTCCACTGGAAGAGAGAAGGAGAGAGACAGAAAAAGAACTAAAACAATAAGAATCTATGTTTTAGCAGGAAAGAAAATCAGAAAATCTTACAAGATTTAAAATAAGAATAAAAAGTGAGCAACCGGCCAGGGAAAAGACACAGCAGAAGAGTGGTCGTGATCTTGCTGCTTCGGTTCTCAGCGGAGATGAAGATGAAAAAACAATTCTGTCACTACTGTTTTGATTTTCAGCATAATATGAGATTTTCACTGCTGGGGATGAAGAGAGGAGAGACGGAGGAGAAGAAGATGAAACGAATGCAGGAACCAAATTAGAAAATGGTAAAATAAGTTTCAAAATGAGAAACAATTGTGAAGTTGTAAAATCGTAGAACAGAAAACCAAATTAAATTGTGTCAATGGAGATGAAAACACGATTCTGTCAATGGTGGTTTGATTTTCAGCCATGAAGAGAGAAGGAGATGGAGACAGAGACTGGAAGATGGGTTTTTTGCAGGTGCTTCGGTTCTCAGCCATGAGAAGAGAGAAGAGAGACAGAGAAGTAGTTGATGGAAGAAGAAGTTGAAACGGAGAAGAAGAAGTTGAAATAGAGAAGCAGTCAATGGAGAGAAAAATATGGCTTCCTTCACTGGGTTTGGTTTTCAGGCATGAGAGATGAAGAGAGAAGGAGAGACGGAGAAGAAGAAGTTGAAACGAAAATTACTTTTAGCGGGAAACCAAATAAACAATTGTGAAGTTTTAAAATCGTAGAAGACGGAATGGATACGGAGTCGAAAACGTAAATTAATTTTTTTTCTTCATAAACACGTGTCGAGCAAGGAGGTGTCCAGGGAGCACAAAGTGCTCCCCGTCGGGGTCGTTGATCAGGATTCGAGAGTCCACACCTGTAAAGGAAGACTAGAAAAAGGTATCTAGTATAGGAAAATGATGAAGAATAGTAAGCACATGGTTCAGTGTCAGAGAAAAGACCCTTGAAGCAATTAACCATAAGTTCTTGCAAGGCCTTAGTATCAGTAAATCACTCTTGTGAGCTCGATTTGGTGTTGTGCAGCACTGTGCTGTGAGATTTTGATTTTTCCGTCTGTTTCTCAAAAGTGTAAAAATATACTTTTTGAAAATGAACGGTCAAGATCATGATCTCTGATGCGTTATAGTTATATTGATGCTGCTCCCGACTAAACCTCTCCTTATGCCGAAAACGATGAGTCCTGCAAAAAGGGTTAGACGCAGGCCGGCTAGAATACCGGGCAACCGCCTCCGATGGCTATCAGACAGTGAACAGATTAAGGTCCCATGCAATGATTACACAAGACTATGCTCAGAATGTATTGGATGCTTATCGGAGGGGTATGTCCTTCTTCTTATATTGTAAGTGTTACCTTTTATGTATTTGGTAAGTTTACCCGGCGGAGGCTGCTGTTTCTCCTGGGATTATGCCTCCATGTCGTTGGTCCCGCTTGATCGCTGACTGAGTTGACCTTCTCAATCGAGAACGGTTTCCATATTGGTCCAGCGTACGTTACGCCCTTGATCACGTTGGTCGGTTCTTATCCCGACTGTATGGTATGCGGAGCCTCGGCCGGGTCTGACCCGACCGGGTAGGAAACTTCCATATCAATCTCGATCATTCGCTGCAGGTGCTGCACTAAACAATTTCACACTCTCATCGTCACGAAGCCGCCCCAATTCAGTTTCTTCTCTTTCTTGCTATTGTAGACAAGTAGAAATAATTAGTGTTCCAATGACCCTAAGTTGCCCACTGTTGAGATTTCTAGGGCAAAAGAATCTCCTCATGCGTAAAGACTTGCTCAAGCTCCCCCCCCCCCTCCATCAGATTTTGCTCCAGCTAAATGAGGAAAGGATTAGCATGCAACTTTTGCTTTTTATTTATTTATTTATTTTTTTATAATTTCCAACCGGCTAAAGTACTCCTCGCTCCACTTTATGACAAAATAGGGATAAATTTTAAGAATTCATTAGATTTAATTTTTAATTGGATTTTGATTGTAACCATTGGACTAATAATTACCACGCATCACATTCTTAAATATGAATTACAGAAAATTGCGGAAGGTGAGAATTGTAGATGACGTGAACCCTGATCCTAAAGTTTGTTGAGAGCTACATTAATATAATGACAATAAGATTTATTATTATTATTATTTTTTAAGAAAATCGATATTTACTGAGTGATAGATTCACGAAAACCTTAGTGTAACTTTTATTTTTTTTGGGTAGGATGCTAGTGTAACTTACACTTCGGACAGGCTGCTACTTCTTTCATTATTATATACGCATGCTCCTATTGATTGAATTGGTAGTGGAAATTTTTGATCATATGGATTTAATGATTTGAAAAGTTAAGGGTAATTATTTATAAAATATAATAATTTATCTCAATCATATGACTAGGCATGGAGCATGCAAATGTATTTCTTTTGGTTTTCAAATATTCTGTTTAACTGAATTAAAGTGACATGATCTAACCAATCAAATTGTCTGAAGTCTAATCCACAAGTAAACTTTTCCGACTATTACATGAGAATTAGACAATGTATTTATATATTGTCTGAATTTTGGCATGGATGTCACCTTATTCTCCCCTCTCTCTCACCAAAAAAAAAATAAAATAATAAATCCATGAATGAAAGAAGGAGAAAGCAATATCGACCTCTTGCTTATATATGTTTAATACCAAATATGTTGATGCACAATTAAGAATAGATACATTAATAAGGTTAGCTTGATTGTATCCATAAAAAAAGAGTTTAAATACAATTAACCATACTAAGTTTTTTTTTTCTTTCTTCCAACCATTTTAAGTTTATGCTCGAGTACTACTCAAGTAAGCCATTACTTTAATTTTTATGTCGTTTACCCCCAAAAGAAAATTAAATTAAATTAAATTTTATATTGTCCCTTTTCAGCTGTGCAACTGGGACTACTAGTCTACTACATTTACCCAAAAAAAAAATGGGGACTATTATAGGGTGTGAATTGGGACAGATTTTTCAAAACCCTAATCTTATCATGAATGCTTCCATCATAACCCAAATCCTAATCCTAAACTGTGATGGAAATACAACCAATGGCCCTTATCTGGAGCCTTACTGACAAGCCAAGCCGGTACCTTGACAAATATATATAACCTGTATGAATGCTTTAAAACGTATTTTTTCTTGAACTCTTTTTTTTTTTTTTTCAAGTAAAGATTGATTGCATTCAGAATGGAAAAAAAATGAAAACAAAACAAAGAAAAAAAGAGTTAATGAAAAGATTACATTTGCAGAGCAATTATCCCTGTCTTTTACCTCACACTCCTAATATTCCAAAAGAAAATCTTCATTAAAAAATAAAAAAAAAAACCCTTCCCTATTAGAAGAGCCAAAGATCTAAGTCTGATTGTTCATTGTTCATTGCACTATTTTCTTTCTCCACCAAGTTTTGCAAATTCTTCAAAAATAATCCCCCTTCACCTACTCTTTGAGATCTCCATTTCTTCATCTAAACCTGCAAACACTATGCAAGACTTCCTTTCCCCCTCTCCACCAAGTCACCTTGTATTTTTCCCCCACTGGTTAATCCCATAATTTGTGTTAGAACATCTTGGCATCGCCACAATGCAAAACGAAACTGTTGGATCAACCCCTAAATCATGAGACACTTAATCTCTGGTCATCTCACACTCCATGTGAGCCCCTAATTGAGTTGATGGAAGACTCCAAGTTCTCCTTAGAAACTGAATTATGAAAATCCCTCTCCAATTGCTTTGTGTAGGCCCCCTCGTTTTACAATGTGGCTACCACTCTATCATTTTCAATTTTTTTTTTTGAATTTATAAAACTTAAAACTCTAGAATCCACTTTATCATCCATCCCTTCTTCGCGGGCCCCTTAATTTGATTTGTGGTAGACCCCAAATTCTGAGAATCCCCCTCGTGTGCAAATTACTTTGAGTGGGCCCCCTCTATTGGCAATGTGGCCACTACTTTTTCATTTTTCAAAATTTTGAACTCTTGAATCCACTTTATCATTCATCTCTTCCTCATGGGACCCAGATACATCTAACAGCTTCTGAGCATCAAAGGACTGAGAAACAATAGGGGTTTTCACCCAATTTTCTCCCAAATTTACCACAGGTATGCTCAAAGAGGACTCCTCCCTATCCACGCTAGCCAACTTATCTTGCACCATTGGGTCAAGGGTCTTCTTCCCTGTCATTGGCAACTCCTCCACCATCAAAGAAGGTCCACATTTTTTGAAGATACACTGGGTTGCCAAGTGACCAAATCACCTACAAGGGGAACACATTTTCTCCCCATTCTCATACACTACACTTTGAATAGAACTGAAGACCTTCCTTGATCTAGGTTCACTATGCTCAACTTGAACCTCATTCACTAGCTCCAATTCCTTGTCGAACTCTACAAGAATACAGGAAAAGTTCCCAAGCATCCCAAGCATTCCCTGCTTCAATCTATTGTCTAGAGCAATAGGATGATCTATTTTATTTGCAGTCGAAAATAGTACATGAACATGCTAGTATTGTGAAATCCCACCTAATCCTAACCTTGCTATTGTGCCAAATCCATACCTACCATATGCATTATTCGATTTATTCTCTGTCGTATGAGTTGCCTAGTTTCATTTGGTAGAAGTTTACCCCGAAGCTGATCTATCCTCTCTACTATTTCTTCTTGTGTCTTCTATTCCCTTTGATAGGAGGGTGATCTTAAGTCATTCCCATGACTGATCCTTCTATCCCTACTTTTCTAGAGTGGATCTCCATACACTCTATAACCTTGTGAACTCTCCACATGATGACTTCAAAGAGAAATCAAGTGTGATCTTCATGATTTGTTATTCCTTCTAATTGTTTCAAGACTTCAAGCTTTTCATCTCTTGTTCCTCAATCAAAGGTTAGTAATCTCTCTTGTGTTGTATTGATCTACTCTTACTATGTTTTATCCTTTGTGATTGAGATTTAGAAGAAGATGCTGCATCCTTGCAACCATCTCTTCTACAATCTCCTTTCATTCTTAAGGTTTTATGATCTTCATATTGATCTTTTCCATGATCCTTGTGAAGTCTTCAAGAAGCCATGATCATACTTTTGATTTGATTTCAAGGCATGTTAGATTTATTCATTGTTTTCTTACAAAGTATTTATTGTTAATTGTTTTCTGAAGATTTTGGGAGAAGAAAAGTCAAGATAAAAGCGAAGTACCACCATCTCCTTAGAGGCCTAGTACCCTCCCAATTTCAGGGACGAAATTATTTTAAGGGGGGAAGAATGTAAAATCCAGCCCTAACCTAACCAAGACACCCTAATGGCTTTGAGATAAAGAAAGACTTGTTTAATGTTAGACCTTAAAGTTGGACCTTGATTTCAATGTTATTATCTTTGAAAGCCTTAGGAAGTCATGCCAAACCTTACCCTTAGGGTAGATATGTAATATCCGACCTTATCCTAACCTTGACCGGCCCGGAATCTATTATGTTTGTAGATCCGAAGACCCGAAGTGGGGGAAAAAGAGACTTGTGGACCCTTTTGGTTGATGATTTGGTGTCGAAACCCAAGCCCATGGACATTGACGATGATGCCCCTCATTTGAGAGCATTGCCAGTGTTAGTTTTGAATCTGCGCACCGAAGAGGGGTGAATTATTTGAAATATCTACTGAACTCTTGTGCTCCATATGAAGGTATTTCCAGAAACTAGACTTCTTGATGGACTTGTAGGAGAAAATCCCACTCAATTTGACCCCATATAGCCCTCCAAATCCCTGTCCAAAGTTGCTGAACTATGTCTGGCAAATCCTGCTTGCGCATTGAAGAAGGTGAGCTTAGTTGGTGGACCTAATGAACTCCCATGCTTGATCCGAATGTATTTTCGGAAACTAGACTTCTTTATGGACTTTTAGAATAAAAACCCACTCAATTTGACCCCATATAGCCCTCCAAATCCCTGTCCGAAGTTGTTGAACTATGTCTGGCAAATCCTGCTTGCGCATCAAAGAAGGTGAGCTTAGTTGGTGGACCTAATGAACTTCCATGCTTGATCCTAATGTATTTCTGGAAACTATACTTCTTGATTGACTTGTAGGAGAAAACTGCACTAAATTTGACCTTGTATAGCCCTCCGAATCCGCATCTGAAGTTGCTGAACTATTTCTGAAAATTCTGTTGAAACTACTTTGGGTCGATACTGTTGGTCGATACCATCAACCCAATGTATCGACCCAACAAGCCCAGATTCGAATAAAAATGTGCTTTTTGGATATTCCTTCCTCCTTTTAAGTGAAACCTCGAACCTAAAACATTATTTCACTCATTTCAACATCTGAGAATGTGGAAAAGCTCCTCTAAGCCTCCTCCTTGGCTTGGGTGTTGATCTTCTTCAAGAATCCTTCGTCTCTCTTCTCTAATCTCTTCTACAAGGTATGTAATCTCTCACTCTCTCTCTAATCTACTTCTACCTCACCTTATTCTTGCTGTTGGGGCTATGAAGGAGGTGTTGCAACCTTGCAACCACCTCTTCTAATGTCTATTGTGATTCCTATGAACCCCCCCCCTTCATTCTATCAATGCTATGTATCTCATATCGAATCTTAACCTTGTCTTTCTTATGAAATTCCTCCATAGCAACATGATTTCATCTCCTAAACTGATTTCTATAATATGTTAAGTCTGATTATATGTTAATAATCATTCCTAATCTATTGCTTATCATTCCATTGATTGAATCCCTGATCTCCCTTGCAATTGCATTAATTTCATTATGAAACTTGATGTTCTTGCTCTCTTACTTTGATTCCTCTTCATGGCAACATGAGTTCATTTTCTTAATCTGCTTTTCTTTAGCAATGAGGTCTGATTATATGTTAGTAATTGTCTATATTCTGCTGCTCATCATTCTATTGATTAAATTCCTAAACTCTCTTGCATTTGCAATTGATTCCATTGAAGACCATGAATTCCAACTCTTGAACTTGATATGTCAATTTGGGGATTTCTAATTTGACCATTGGATGATGTTAATTATTTGATAATTAGTGTCTCTATATTATGTTTAAGCTGCTCCCCAAGTTTCGTTTTGATCCGAGATCCGGAAGACCAATTTTGAGCCAAAAACCCAACTTGCTGTCCGAGACCCTTTGGGTTGATACAGTGGGTCGATACCATCGACCCAAGGTATCGACCAACAAGGTTGAAGTCAGAAACTTTTGCCTAGTTTTGATCCATTCGATCTCTGATTGTTTTGATTTCTTCTCTAATCCTTCATGTATGTTTGTTTAGGGCTTTAAGACTATAATTGGACCATTCTCTTGTGACTTCAGATCATCTTCTTCACAATTTGAGGTAAGGACGGTTATTGCCATATAACATAGACTGTATGACTTTTACACTGTTGTTGGTAACTTAGTAGACTTAACTTATTAGTTGATTTTAAACATCATATGACTACTGTAGTTACCTTATGACAGTAGCACCATGCTTAATTACTTGGTTTATCATGTTTACTTATTCTTGTCATTTATTTATACACTGTATTATGAGATGTTATGACATGTTTTCAATATGATAATGTATTGTTGATATGTAATGGATGGAAATAAGCATGTGATTGCTTAGGTATGATTTGGGATTGGGGAGTGCCCTACTGGTACTTCTGTCCTTGGACATTGGAGGGAATAGTATGGGATGTTCTCCGAAGATGCCCATCGACGCTTTCCTGGATCATTGGATGACATACATAGGACTTGTCTAGATGTATGGCTAGGATGTCCCTGTCATATCAGACCCGAATCGGAAGGGCATTGAGACCGAACGACCCATGGTAGTAGTGTGGATTTGTGAGCACTCAAGACCGGTAACCATCCCGTGAGAGGACATAAATCGCATTGCGGATACCCGAAAGGGGCCATTTATTGGTATGGTTGCAAATGGCTAGACTTGGGCTCACTAGCACTCAAGACCGGTGAAAAGATCCGTGAGGGGACGTGAGAGCTTCCCGTCTACTATTTGTGGATGACCAATAAGGTTGATGAGTCCGGTGGGTAATATTCGTGACTCTAGTGTGAAGGACACCGGAAAGGATCCCGAGAGGGGAGGAATGGACGTATCTAGAACTGACATGATATGACTAAGTAGATGACTTGCATTGGGCTAGGCTTTACCTTGACATGCACCAATACTTAGATCAAATGGTGATGTGAGAGAGTGGTGACCGAAACCCCCAACCATGGATTTGTCCGAGAGGGATGCAGGACCCAATTCCCCCCGATGATGAGTGACTGAGACTACTTAAAGAAGTATGGTGCTATGACTTAAAGCATGTCTACCTTAGAGACTAGCATACTTAGGGTTAGAATCATATATCATCATTGTCTCATATCATATTGCATCATGCTATGCTGTGCATCATATGATTTATGTTATTATGGAATAACTTTCCTCACTGAGTTCTTTTGAACTCACTCCTTTTTGCAACATATTTTGTTAGACTTTTCTACAGGTACTAAGTTGGTGACTCATACCACTTTGGCTACGGTGACTACATCGGTGAAGGCTATCAGTTCAAGACTCATATTTGTCAGGAGTAGATCCGGCCTGGCTTAGTTTCTTATGATTATGTTATTGAGGAGACATTGTATAAGTTAGAAGAAACTGTAACTTAGTTGCTTACCTTTTTATTTCTCTTCTTTGGAAATCTGGTTGTAACCTTTACCTTATTTCGATCTACCTTCCGCACACGTTTGTAGAGTATATTTCCACTATAATCTATAGTTGTCTTTTGATTTGGTACTTGTTATTCCGCACTCTGATGTTCTTTGTGATCCTTCGGTGATCATTTCTTAACTTTTATTATTAGATCACTTGAATACTATAATTTGTTCTTGCGTTTGATTATATTATTGTGCTAAGTGGATATGATCGTTCCTAAACTGGATCTGTTGGGCTGTGGATCACTCCCGAGTAACCCAGATAGGGTACCCCCTGGGTGGATTCAGGGCGGGATGTGACAAGTATTCTAACGACAACTCTTGAAAATGCACCCAAATAAATTTCATAGAAGGTTGGGCAGCATTAATGTTGAAGTCTAGCCTCCATCGTTAAAATCACACCAATTACAAACAAATCCTACATGGACCATGTCTCCAAACATCAGCAATATCACCATTAGAATCATATTGAAAATTACAAACCCCTTCCCTATGGAATGTAGACTAATTGCAACCCCCCATTTTTCATGCTTTTACCTCCTTTCCCACTCAACCATAGTGGTTTTCTGAGAATCAAACCTTCCAATTAGAACAAACCTAAATTGGTTACGCTACATCTCATACTCTTCTTGAGGGATCACCACATGCCTTGTGTTTTCCAACTTGAGTCGAACCTATAAGGTTTCCAAGGAAATTTCTGAACCCCTCCCTACCACACCACCATAAGAGACCTACTTGCCACCCTCTAAGCAAATCAGAGGTCTTCCCCTCTCCCTAGTGGCTACAAATTTAGGTTGTCACCAATATTTTATCTCTCATCTAAATTTCTTGAAGCATCTCTCTCCTCCATCTGAAAATGTTTGCTTTAAACATACACCTAACAAAAAAATGTGTAAAATAGATAGATAATTTCAAGTATTGTACCATGGTAAATGATGCGTCCAAAATCTGCTCAACCCTTAGATCTCCTGAGAATGACTTGCAAAAATGAACGTCAGATGTGGCCCGACAGCTGGGATCGGGAGTCCACCTCCGAAGGCTAAGTCAGTTGATGAACTTAATCACAAACGGCTCTGCTAGAGTACAGAGCTAAGGAATTAATAATGAGAATACGATTCAGATTGTGTCCGTCCCCCTACCTTGTGAGTAGGTGATGTCTTATATAGAGTGTACCTTCGAATCTCCTTCGTTGGATGTATTTGAGCCTTCTTCGGATAGTCGTTGGATCTTAACAGATAGATCCGTTGAGTGATAGATCTCTACTAGGTTGGACTAGTAGATGACTCCTTTGATAATACGATCGTTATATGGTAGTTATCCATATAATAGTGATGAGTGATAGCCGCCAAATGCTGCTAGTTGTCTTCAGGTTGATTAACCTATTCCGATCGTATCGATTAGGGCGTGCTTGTGACTGAAATAGTTTTCTTCTTCAGCAAGCTATCTCTTGGACCCGGCTCGCTCTGAAGTGAGTCGATTCCTTTTTGTCCCGACTGGAGTTGAGGATCGAACCAAGTTTGAACCAGGTTTGGTTATATTTTCTCCATATCACGAGCCCCCCAGACCAAGCGTTTGGACGATCCCGAGGGCTTGGTTTTTAACTAGGTTCTCCATCGAACAATAGTTTTGCATAATCCCCAACCCATTAAATGTCATATCACATTTAATGCAGCTGTATCGCTTTTTCCTCGAGCATTGTGAGTATTCTCGTTTTTGTGGGGGTGACGCCAAGCGTCCTTTGTAGCCGAAACTATCGTTGCTCAAGAAATCGAAACGACGGTTTCTGAACTCCTTTTTTTGATTCGTGAGTTCAAACTTTTGAACCATCTCCAAATCTCGATCGTTGATGCTGAGTCCATCTCGATCGTACATGTCCTTGAACACTCGTGCAAGTGCTTAAAAGCGGTTCATTGTCTTCGTAGGTTTCATTCTCTTTGTCTGGAATTTTGAAACCTCGTCGTCTTCTTCGCGCCCTCACGATCTTCTTGCTCTCGAGAATTCTGCTTCAGTGATTCAGTAAGTCTACTGACTCCTTTGCAAAATTTACTTTCGTCCCTAGGTTTCTTTTTTCTCTAGAAACCACAATCGGACTTTTTAGTAATGGAGGGCGGTAGGGTTTCTTCTGAAATTCCTCCTGAACTTAACATTTGTAAAGGCGATACTGGTGATGAGACCTTTGCCTCTGTCCCCTCCGAACAGTCGGATAGTGACAAGAAAACCCTAACTGCTCTCTGGCGTGACTTCACAGAAGTTAGCCAACAAAGAAAAGCAGAAGAAAATGCTAAGGCTTCTTCTGCCCTTCCTGAATCTGGACCATCAAAGACTCCAAAGGCGACTGCCGAATCCTCTGGGCAGTTCAAACAACCTATCAAGTCCACTGATGGACCTGGCTCCGTTGCCTCCTCCTTTACTGAGGAAAACCTTCCTTTAGTCGTCCAACGTTTTGACTTTCCTTCCTCGTACCAACTTAGGGCTCCCACTTCTGATGAGAGGGTTGATTCGATCCTTCCTGGCGAATTTTTCCAGTATATAGATACTCTAGAAAGCGGAGTTCACTTTCCCTTCTTCAATACTTTGTCTGCTATTCTAAATCATTGGGACATTTGTCCTGGAATGCTTCTTCCCAATAGCTGGCGTCTCATTGTCAGCTTCTTGGGTTTATGTTTTGAACTCGGCATCATACCTTCTCTTCCTCTTTTTGTACATTTTCATGTTCTTTCTCTTTCCCATCCTCCTGGCTAGGTTGTGCTTTCCAAGCACAACAAAGTTGAGCTTGACTGGTCGGGCATCATTCTTGCCAGGGGAACCTGCCATTTCAATCACAAAGGGTGGCGCAAGCGGTATTTTTTCTGCCGAGCGCCTCAATCAGATCTTAACTTCCCGACCACCTGGAAAATGTATACTTCATACTCTGAGGGCAACCAGGTCCCTCAACTATCCCAAGAAGACAGAGCTGCTATTAGGAAGATCAAGTCAATTCCATGCTGTCAAGAGATACATGGACATGAGATGGAATACAACTCCTTTCTTCAATACTGGGGGCTGGCTCAACGTGAGCTTTCTAACTGCCACGTTTCGCTTTCTTGAATGTATTGCGAACTTTTTCAACTTTTTGATTTTCATCTTTCTTTGTAGTGCCCCCAAGAATGAATCTAGACAACCTTCGAGCAAAGGCTGCCAAGGCCGTTGGACTTGCAGAGCAACGGTCTCCTCGGGCATTGACTGCAGAATAGGTGGCCTCAGTGCCGCCTCCAGACCCTTCTTACAAGGCTATTAGAAACCTGAAGCTAGTGGTTGAGGCTTCGGGGAGAGGGAAGAAACCGATGCTGGAAGAGGTCGAAATTCCCTCTCCCGTCCGATCCAAAAGGAAGCATGACTTGGTCGATGCTTCTGCCCTGAAGAAATCCAAGGAGAATAAAGATTCTGAGGAGATCTTTGTCCCGCAGTGGTCTTTGACGCGGACAGACCGAGTCATGCAGGATTAGAGAAGGTTGCTGAGTGGAGCTCTCTCAGCCTTATGCCTGCCGACCATCAGGCCTTTGAAACCTTGCAAGACAACGTTCTCGTTCGTCTTTCCACAAGGTATAAAGATTCTTGAGCTTTTCACTATTTGCTTTGTAATCTCTTCTGGGATCTTTGATAATTTTCCTGCCTTTCCAGGAATGCTGTGTTGAGCTTCTATCAACACATGGAGGCATTGAGCCGAGTTGGTCGTAGCAGCTCCTTGTTGCAGACCTGTGAAGAGAATTTGGCGAAGGCCAATTCTGAAGTAGACCGGTTGAAGAAAGTAGCCGAAGAGTTAAAGGATGAGAATGACGAGGCCATGAGTTCTTTGAGGAAAGAATTGGACTTGTTGATCAGTCGTGCTACTGCTGCTGAGCGCGAAGCCAAGAAGCAAAAAAAATAAGGCTACCGCATTCGGTGAGAGCCTCAAGCTTAAGGCCCTGGAGAACAAACGCCTGAAGAAGATGGCAGTTCCCAGCAAGCCCAAACATCTTTCACAAAATCTTCGGAGGGACTGCATTCGGAAGTATTTGAACAACGTTCCCTTTACTGATCTAATGGGCTCCTTCAACCTTCAAGCTTATCGAGAGGGCCAGAATGATGTTTGGAAAAAGATTCTTGAATCTAACCCTTCCTTTGACACAACTCCCTTTCGTAGCGTGTCATAAGGAAATCTCCGAGAAGCTTGAGCTACCTTTCCCCCATCGGGTTTTGGAAGAAGAGGATCCTTATCCAGCAAATCCAGACATCGAGAAGTATCTTGCAGATTCGCCACCTATTTCCGAAGAAACTCAAAAGCCTGCCTCAGACAACGATCCTTTGGCCAAAAATGTAAAAAACCAATAGGAAGCTATCTTCTCTCTTTTTTTTTTTTTTCTCTTGTAAGGGTTGGCCCCCCACGGCCTTATATAATGAAATAGAAAAATGCCTCCTTTTTCTCGAACTCTTCCAATGATTGCCACAATACTTTCTCATATCTTATCCAGGGATTTGTATATTCCCTCACGTAAGAGATATTTAAGAATGAGATAAGTTATCATGTCGATTAACTTGTACCTTAATTGAAGATGACGCTCGGGACATCAGAGAGATGCGTTGGTCAATTTGATTCTTCCGAATCTTTTGTGACACTTGAACCTTATCTCCCAACTGCTCCTTCTTTATGACGAAGCCCAAGCGTTTCCTTGTATTCGCGTACAAGTTGCTTTTCCCAAGGAATTGGAAATACTCTCTTTTTTAATACTGGTGCGATGGTTGGTATTTGGCAGTATCCTCGTATCAGGTGCACATTGGTTCACGTGGAAACTTAGGTGAGCCTTCAAGTTTCGAATTTGAAGCGCCGTTATCTCTTGACCATTGATCCTGCATTTTTCGGAATTCGAAGCGTCTCTTCCATCCTGTCCCTTGATTAACTTGGGCTTTCAACCGTTGCATCACTCCTTGAGGCTATTTAAGTTCCTTAAGGGGGCTTCATTTCTATCTTTGCTATTTGCAAGTTATCCTTGTCTGCTAGATTTGCAAAGTAGTATTTTGTCTTCCTTTGCCTTCTCTGTACTCTTGTCCTCCAACAATATCTTCGATCAAAACCTGAACAAGTAAGTTTTCTCACCTGTTATTCAGTTTTATCACGAACTTCTTTCTCTCCCTGAGTAATCTCCACAGTATTCATACTTGGGGTTTGCTCATTACGGAAGTTCCCCTCTGGGTATTTGCTGCTTCATCTGTTCGACAGAAATCTAGGGTTTTCCCTTTTCTGCTATATTTTGTTGGATTTCTCGTACTGATGATGCTTGCCTTTCATTTGTAGTGCCTCCAAGAATTAACTTGAATAATCTTAGGGCGAAATCTTGCAAGAAGACTGCTCCAGTGCTGACGAAGGTTGCTCCCTCTGAAGTGACTGCTATTGATGAATCTTCTAAACGTGGGGAGATTGGTGTTGGTGAATCTTCAGATCAGATTCCCACAGCTTCTGCTGGTGCTTCTCCCACACCTCCTTTGCCTAAAGAGACCATTCGGTCTCCTAAGGGGGATGTGACTCCCTCCGTCGTTGCTCCCACTGTTGAAACCCCTGCTAGCACTATGTTGGAGTCTTCTTCCTTGATGAAGACCCTTCGGGCTCTTGAGGAAGACGTGGTCCCTGCAGTTGTCGTCCTGACCTCCGAACCCAACTTTAGGGCTTGTTTGGCATCCTCCTCCACTCCTTCCAAGGAGGTTCTCTAGAAGGCCGAGGATTATGCCACTAGGAAGCGCCCTCGGTTGGCGGATGATGTGTTCCATCCTTCCTGGTCATTGAAGAGGTCTGACTCGGTGACAGGCGATTTTGACAAGGCACTAGAATGGTGCACTGCTGTTCAAATGCATGCCGATAGCAGAGCCCTCTCTACGGTCCCAGATAGGGAACTTATGAAATCACTGGTGATGTAAGTTTCTCTTCATTACCTTTCGTTCTGAAGATTTTTTCTTTTGCTCTTGACTAACTCTTAAGTTGTTGCAGGAGTCTTACTGGTAACTTCCACAACCAAGTGGAGGCAGCCTTTAGACTTAGTAGACTGAGTGATGAGCTTTCTAGGCTTTGGGAAGAATCCAAAGCCAAAGATGCTGAGATTGCTCATCTTGGAAACCAAGCTTGGGAGATTGCCCAAGAGAAGAATTCCGAGAACGAGCGTCTTCGTTCGGATTTGCATGGTGCCAAGGAGAAGATCCGGCAGCTGGAGCGGGAAGTAGGAAAGCGTTCAGCAAGGGTGAAAGGGTCTGGAGCTGTGTCAACGTCCCAAAGGCAAGCTGTTACCCTTTTTCCCGAGTCCCTTTCGTTCGTAGGGCTTGCATCTTCAAATATTTGCAGAGAAAGCCTTTTGTTGACATGCTGAACGCTTATAACTTGTAGGCATACCGGGATGGTGAGAACGAGGTATGGGAATCGATACTAAGGAGAAATACTTATTTCAACACGACTCCCCACCACGCCAATTGTCATCCTGAAGTGTTTGCAAAGCTGGGACTTCCTCTTCCTGCTTGGGCCAAGGATGTGATGGACCTTCCACCTCCAGATCCAGATATAATGCATCATCTTGACGACTCTCCTCCCTTGTCTCCTCTTAGAGGATTCAGTTATGAAGAGCTTGCCTTGAATGTAGGTTTGATGAAAGATCAGGCTTCTTCCGAAAAAGCTGGATAAAGAGTATGGAATTGTGGAGGATTTTGTATTTACAAAATGCTTTGCAATCCCTGAGGAAGATAAACAAATGACCACATATGTTTTCCCAACTCTGTTCTTCTTCTTCTCCTCTCCTCTTTAACTTCTTTTCACAACACAACCACCACCCCACCCCCCCCCCCCCCCCCCAAACCCCCCCAACCAAAAAGGAAACCACCCCCCCAAAAACAATAAAGAATAAAAAACCCCCCACATAAACAATAACATAATCATGAACAATCATAATAAAAGTGTGGAAGATAAACCATAGATCCAATAAGGAAAGAATGAATCATAAATAAATCAGAATACTAGATATAATCAGAGTGTCAAAACAGATAAGTAAAGTGAGGCAAAAATCCCACTCTACAACCAGCGGAAAAGTAGCTCTAAACGAGAATAAACTAGACAAAATCTAATCCCAGTAGCAAGTACAATGGGTAACTAAATTGTTCTCCACTTTATAGACAACATCCTTATAAGTGTAAATCTCATAAATGGCACAAGGACGCTTCCACTCAATGGTCGGACTAAGCATCGTACGGAGCATAACCACTCGCGGGATCTTCAGTGTAATTGTGGTAACCGCAATCACCTTCCTGGAGATATGCCTCTTCGCCTTGCGCTTCTTCGTAGGGACCGTCATAATACTCAGTACTGCAGAATAGTCTAACAAACATTGTACAATAAAGGAATGAGTTTCAAAGAAACTCGGTAAGGCGATTAAATCCATAACAACATAAATGGCAGGATTTCGGAACAAACATAAATGCAATATGATATGAGACAAGCAATGAATGAATGAATCTAACTCTATGTATGCTGGTCTCTATTGGCAGACATGCTTTAAGTCATAGCACCGTACTTCTTTAGGAAGGTCTCAATCACTCATCATCAGTTGGTAATGGGTCCGGCATCCCTCGGGACATTCCATGGCTGGGGGTTAAGTCACCACTCTCTCACATCACCATTGGTCTAAGTACCGGCGCATGTCAGGGTAAAACCTAGCCAAATGCAAGTCTTCTACTTAGTTACATCAAGTCGAGATCCAGATACGTCCATTCCTCGTCCCCGACGATCCTTTCCGGTATCCTTCACACTAGAGTCCTCATAGTCCCTGACTACGGACTCATCAACCCTATTGATCATCCACATATGGTAAACGGGAAGCTCTCACGTCCTCTCACGGGTTGGTTACCGGTCTTGAGCGCCCGTGAGCCCAAGTCTAACCATATGCAACCCTACCAATAAATGGCCCCCACAATGTGATTCCTGTCCTCTCACGGGTTGGTTACCGGTCTTGAGCGCCCATGAATCCCCATTGCTACCACGGGTCGTTCGGTCTCAATACCCCTCCGATTAGGGTCGACATAACGGGACATCCTAGCCAAACACTACTAGACAATCCTAGATATGTCATCCAACGAGTTTAGGAAGGTGTCCGGAGGGCATCTCCGGAAACATCCCATAATATTCCCGTAGTAGTCCAAGGACAGAAGTGTCAAAAGGACACCTCTCCTTTCCAAACCATACTTAAGCATACACATGCATCAATTCATATCACCACATATATGGTAACTTCATATATGGAAAGAAATCAATAATTACAATCACTTTGTATATAATTGGTAAGTAAATCATACATGAATCAATTTAAGCAATGCTACTGTAATCAAGGTTATGCAACAGTAGTATATCATTGTAAGAATCTAATTAAGGAAAACATATCAATGATATTCAAATATAGAAACTAGATTCATGCTATCTATGTAATTAAGGAAATAACCATCCTTACCTTTTATAACTCGCAAAGGAATCCTAAGAAATCAAGTAAGATCTTGGCAAACTTGAGAAGAAGGTCCTAAACAAGTGTATACAACATATTAGGAAAGATCCCTAACAGAAAAGATACCAAAACATCCAACACGGACCAATTCGGAGTTGCTGTACTCATTGGTCGAGTGGATTGGTCGATTGGTCCAGTCGACCAATCAGTCGACCAATGCAGACAGTAGCCTAAAAAAAACAGAGTTTTAAGATATGAAATCCGAATTTGGTGGTTCAAAAGGGTACTAATCAAGGGGTAAACTACATCAGTAGTATTCTAACATATAGGGGACCTCAAAACATTAATCCAAACAAGACATCAAGATCCAAATTAGGAAACAAAAAGTTACCATAATTAGATCAACCATGGATCTTGATGAATTCAAAATAGAAATCAAAGACAAGAACAATAGGAGGATGGATCATTGCTTCAGGTAAAGGTATCATGAAAAGCATACTTAGATCTTCAAGGAAATAGGCTTAAAAGCATAAATCTAAATAAGGAAACAAAACCTACCATATATGTAACTATCATGATTCATGAAGAACACATAGTATGGTAGAAGAGAACAACTAGAGATTGATAGATCATGGATCATGAAAAGAAAACACAGCAATTAACTACTAACATGATCAATATAGAAGATCCAAGGAGATCAGAATTCAAATCAGAAGTTTAACAAAGATTAGATCATGGTTTGATCATGATTCCTTCAAAAGCTTGCAATGATCATGGTTAAGATCATTGTTCTAGCCTTTAATCCTTAGGATGATCATGAGAGACAAGTCCAGAGATGTTTGCAACAGAGAATGCAACATCTCCTCTACTGTCTCAACTCAAAAAGGAAAGAAAATAAGATATAGAGGAGAAGAAGAGAGTGTAGACATACCTTTTGATGAAAAAGAGGAGTTTTGACGAAGATCCGTCAAGAAAATCACCAAGGATGCAAGGGAGATGACTTGCAGAGGTCTTTGGTTCGTTCCAAAGAGTTTGGAGGCAGCAAATACGAAGTAGACTCGAGGTTGGACTTAAATAGAGCAAGAAAAACCTAATTGCCAAAGACAGCACTCATTGGTCGAGTGGATTGGTCGACTGGTCCAGTCGACCAATCAGTCGACCAATGCTTGCAAACACAATTCCAAAACGAGGAATTGAAGACCCGGATCAAATCCAATCCTAAAGGGGTTTTGCACACATGTCAAGTGACTTACCTAATAGGTAGAAATGCCTTCAAACCAAGATAGAGAGCACTCCAAGTCCATCAACTAATCCGATCTTCATCAAGATTCAGTTTCCATAAATAGAACTTCATCATCAACTCTCATGGATTCGAAGCCAGACACCAAGTCCTCCACTGGGATGGCCCAAAGCTGACTTCTTACTTTACTTCGGGTCATCGGACCTACAAATAACAAGGTTTCCGGGTCAAGGTTAGGGCTGGGTTTTACAACTTCGATCTTATTTGAATTCTTGATGATCACCGACGATGACCTTCCTTTTTGACCGAATGAAGACTGTATCTGAACACTTGTTATCTCATATGTATATTTGATGTAAAGGTTGGCCCCTTTTGGTCGTTTAAAGGAATAAAGTTATAACTTCATCTTTGAACTTTGTCAGTCACTTGAGTCTTTGTTGTAGTAGGTCTTAGTTGTTTCAAAACAATGCCTTTACTTAGAGATTTCTGTAGAAATTCAATAAGTTTTGAGAAGGAACTCACTCGGGTTTTAAACCGATGCCTTGTAGAAGGTCCCACACGGGTTTTAAACCGATGCCTTATAGAAGGTCCCACACGGGTTTTAAACCGATGCCTTTACTTAAGAATTTCCGGAGAAATTCAATAAGTTTGAGAAGGAACTCACTCGGGTTTTAAACCGATGCCTTGTAGAAGGTCCCACATGGGTTTTAAACCGATGCCTTTACTTAAGAATTTCCGGAGAAATTCAATAAGTTTGAGAAGGAACTCACTCGGGTTTTAAACTGATGCCTTGTAGAAGGTCCCACACGGGTTTTAAACCAATGCCTTTTGATTTTGACGCTGGATCTGATCTTGAGTGTTGTGTGATGCCCCCAATCAAAAGACAGTATGTTGAAAACTAAGAATTGTATTGATTGAGTTGAATTTTGTTACATCATGAATGAAAATGATAATCTCTTCAAGGATAATATTTCTTCAGGCGCCTGGCATTCCACGAACGATCCAACTCTTTCTGGGTTGTCATGTTTTTTTAGCTTATAAGCTCCCGAATCGACTGGTTTAATAACCATATATGGGCCTTCCCATGAAGGGTCCAATTTCCTCTGATGACGTGGATCTGAAGCTAAGGTATTTCTCAATACCAAGTCTCCTGCTATGTATCGACGATTCTTCACTCGAGAATTATAATGTGATGCTATCCTTCATTGATAATGTTGAGTTCGTGCTATTGCTTTTGCACGAACTTCATCTAACAAGTCAAGGCTATCTAGCAATCCTTGTTCGTTCGCTTTTTCTTCGAACTCTCTTTCCCATAGTGTTCCAACCATTAACTCAACAGGTGCCAACGCTTCAAATCCATAAGCCAGTTTAAAAGCAGTTTCTCCTGTGGGTGTTCAAACCATAGTACGATAGGCCCACAATACGTTATGCAATTTTTCGACCCATAAGGTTATCAGCTTCGAGTCTTCTCTTTATCCCCTCAAGTAATGTTCGGTTTGTAACCTCTACTTGGTCGTTGCTTTGGGGGTATGCCATTGATGACATACGATGCTCAATCAAATACGTTCCGCAGAACTGTTCAAATTGTGGGTTATGGAATTAAGTGCCATGATCGGTCACAATTATTTTTGGCATCCCGAACCGATATATGATTGACTCAAGCACAAACTTCTCCACCTTTCTTTCAGTGATGGTTGCTAGGGCGCTAGCCTCGACCCATTTGGTGAAGTAGTCAATCGCCACTATGAGATATTCCCTTCCGCCCGACGCCTTGGTGAATTTTCCCATGATATCGATTCCCCACATCGCGAAAGGGATGGGGTCTAGAATCGAAGTCAAGGTTTCCGCTGGGCGTTTAGATACCATAGCATGGATTTGGCAATTGCTACACCGACAAACATATTCCATAGCAGCTTGCTGAAGCTTAGGCCAATATAAACCGAGCCTCAAAATTTTGTGTGCCACGGCCCAACAGCCCATGTGAGCACCACAAATTCTTCACGTACTTCGGCCAGAGCTAATTCCAATCCTTCGGGACCCAAGCATCTCAAAAGGGGTCCGGAATAAGATCTTCTATATAGCCTTCCGTTCTGCATAATGAATCGTGCTGATCGCACCTTGATTAATCTTGCTTCTTTCAGATCTTTTGGCAGTTTATCATCTCTCAGATATTCCACGATCGGATCCATCCAGCAACGCTCTGCTTCAATATAGGATATCTCCTTTTCCCGATAACTTGGGAAAGTTACTTCTTCTATGTAGACTGAAGGGTCTAAATTCTTTTCTTTAGCATTGGCTAATCTTGATAGCTCATCTGCCATTGTATTTTCCTTTCTTGGAATCTGACATACTTTCAGATTCCTGAATTTTTTCTGCAATGCTTGCACAATCTCTTGATACTTTTGTAATCGGGGTTCTTTAATGCCATACTCCCCTTGTACTTGATTGACAATAAGCTGTGAATCACTAAAAATAGTCACGTCTGCTATCGCCAATGCTTTTGACAATCGGAGTTCAGCTATTAGGGCCTCGTACTCTGCTTCATCGTTACTTGCTTTGAATGCTAATCTTAATGCAATCGAATAATAAAACCTGTTGGACTTTTCAGAAGAATTATAGCTCCTGCTCCTTATTACTCGAACCATCCACGTATACCTCCCAAATGGTTGGAATAGTGGGTTCGACAATTTCCTCCACCGGTGTAGTAGTCTCTACTACGAAATCGGCTAATGCTTGGGCTTTAATTGCCGTTCGAGGCTTAAAGCTTACTTGAAACTCGCTGAGTTCGACCGACCAAGCTACCATTCTTCCAAACAAATCAGGTTTACGAAGAACTTTACAAAGGGGAAAAATGGTAAATACCTCAATTGGATGAGCCTGAAAGTATGGCCATAGTTTTCTAGCTGCTATCATAAGAGCCAGAGCCTGCTTCTCGATCTGAGAGTACCGTGTCTCCGCGTCAAGTAATATGTGGCTGACATTGTCACATCCACCCAGCTGGTACCCTATCTGGCATACCCGAGTGTGTGATCCATAGTCCACAAGATCCAGTATCTAGTAAATCAACCTCCCACATTCACAACAATATAATCAAGAACAAGACTAAATCAAGGTTAACAATATTATTCAAATGAATCAAAGTAAAGTATCAAGATAATCATCAGAGTGTGGAAATGATACCAATAGATATATAAAATCAAATATAGAGTGAGGTGGAATCTCACTCCACTAGTACAGCGGAATGTAGATCGAAAGTCAAAGGAAATTACAACTGGTTCTAAGATAAGAAGAAAGATAAAATCAAACTAAACTAAAGTCTAATCTACTTTATAAAGAACGGCTTCATAAACATAGACTTCATCAATCATGCTCAGACGCTCCCACTCCACAGTAGGACTAATCTTGGGAACAAGTGAGACCACTTGAGGAATCCTCAACGTAATCTTCATAGTTGCCAACACCTTGCGTATTGTACGCTTCTTCATCTTGCGCTTCTTCATATTGGCCTTCATAGTCATCAATGCCTGCAGAATAGTCTAACAAAAGATGTTGTATAAAAGGAGTGAGTTTCAAAAGAAACACAGTAAGGCAAGTAATTCCATAATAGCATAAATAACATGATAACATAAGCAAAGCATAATGTGATATGATATGAGACAGACAATGCATGTATGAATCTAACTCTATGTATGCTGGTCTCTATAGGCAGACATGCTTTAAGTCATAGCACCATACTTCTTTGGGTAGGTCTCAATTCACTCATCCTCGGTTGGCAAAGGGTCCTTCATCCATCTCGGACAATCCATGGCTGGGGGTTAAGTCACATCTCTCTCACATCACCATTTGGTCTAAGTACTGTCGCATGTCAAGGTAAAGCTAGCCAAATGCAAGTCATCTACTTAGTTACATCAACTCAGATCCAGATACGTCCATTCCTCCCCTCTCGGGATCCTTTCCGGTATCCTTCACACTAGAGTCAGCGTATCCGACTCTCTCAAATACGGACTCATCAACCCTATAGGTCATCAACAAATAGTAAACGGGAAGCTCTCATGTCCTCTCACGGGTTGGTTACCGGTCTTGAACGCCCATGAGCCCAAGTCTATCCATATGCAACTCTACCCATAAATGGCCCCCAAAATGTGATTCATGTCCCCTCACAGGTTGGTTACCGGTCTTGAGCGCCCATAAATCCCCATTGCTACCACTGGTTGTTAGGTCTCAATACCCTTCCGAATCGGGTCTGATATAACAGGGAATATCCTAGCCAAACATTACTAGACAAGTCCTAGGTATGAAAACCAATAATCCGGGAAAGTGTCAAAGGGCAACATTGGAAATATCCCATACTACTCCCAATGATGTCCAAGGACAGAAATGTCAAAAGGACATTCCCCAATCCCAAATCATACCTAAACAGTCACAATCATAATTTAGTCATATCATCCACGACAGATATCTCATCATATGAAAGAGTATAATAAGACTATCGAAATAATGAGCAACATACATGAATAAATATTCATACATGATCCAAGTACATAAAGTAAATAAGATCCTACTGTACTTACAACATTCAAATCTTAATAGAAACTAACATAACAGTAGTAAATCTAAGTAGTTCCCAAATTAGAAACTAAATCTATGCAATCTATGTTAATATGGTAACAACTGTCCTTACCTTAAATAGATTTGAATATATTCCGGACGGACAAGAGGATGAATCCAAAGTTAGCAAATAAACCCTAGAATAACATCATACAGTCATTAGGAAGTAATCCTAAAAGAATGAGCATCAATCGAATCGAAACGAACGAAGAAATCCAATTCTGTCATTGCGGGTTGATTGGCTGGGTTGACTAAGTCAATCGACCCAGGAAGTCTGCCCAAGAGCAAATCCGAAATCAAAAAGAGAATCTTGATCCGAAACCTATGCTATACAATCCGGAATGCGAGGAAACTTGGAGAGAATGTCTAACACAGTAGTCTAATACTAAAAATCATATTTTAGACATCAAACAACGATTAAAACCATTACTTACTAATTTGAAATCATAGTTTCTATTTTGGTAAAAATCATGGATTTCATTGGAAACATGCTATGAATGAAACAGATGAACTAGAGATGATAAGGTCTCATTCTAGTACAAGAACACAGTAAATTAGAGGTATGAATAATCATGGAGAGGCATCTACAATGCTAGAATAAATCAAAATAAGAATATGATCATAGTTTAAGAAGAAATCATAAAAATCATATTAAGAATGAATAAGATGATAATGGCACAAGAGAATGAAAAGAGATTGTAAAGATATGACTACAAGGTTGCAGCATCTTCATCATAATCTCTGTTCAGAGATGAGAATGATCATGGAAAGAATGAATCAAGAACATAAAAGATTGAATACTAACCTTTGATTGAAGAACAAGAGAGAGAACTAGCAAGTTTGCAAGATTAGGTCTTCTTCTACACTTTTGGAGGCTTGGAGATGAGTTCCCTTCGGTCTCTAAGTGTTTTGGAGGCTAGGGATACTAAAATCACGAAGTCATGGGGTATATATAGCAATATAACCTAAACAGTAGATTCTGCTCGAGTTCAACATCTCTGGGTCGATTGGCTGGGTAGCCTGGCCTAGTCGACCCAAGTAGTCGACCCACGCAGATAGCAAAGCCAAGACCAGGGATTTGAGGGCCTTCCACTACTCGGAATCAAACGAAACTTTAAACACATATTCTATAACTTACCTAGCATGGAAAAATGGCTTTAAATCATATCCCACCAAGCTCTATGGTCATCAACCAATCTTCTCTTCATCAAGGCGTAGTCTCTTTTCTATATCCAACACTGTCTTCAAGTATGGGGCATCATCTTCAATCTCCATAGGTTTGGAGTCGAACACTATATCTTCTACTGATATGGCCCATAGTTGACTTTCACTTCTACTTCAAGTCTTCGGACCTACAGACAAAAGAGTATCCGGGTTAAGGTTGGGGGGGCGGGTTTTTTTTGGGTCTCTTCAACAACCCCCCTTTTTTTTGGGGCGGGTGATTATAAAAAAATCTCCCGCAGACTTCCTTCTTTGAAGTTTCTTCATCCGGAAAAGATTGGTGGGGATGGAGCTCTGTCCTAATGAGAAGAGATCTACTGAAACAAGGAATTTTATGGCAAGTTGGCAATGGCAACTCTATTAACCCTTGGACGGATACTTGGGATGCTTCCCGTTTGCGACATTAGCCCCAAAAAACCTATCATATTTCATTGACGACCATATGCATACTTGGAGGAAAGATTTATTGTTAACATGGTGGCACCCAGCTGTTGTAAGTAAAGTGATGGAAATTCCTCTTCCTGTATCTAAGCTTGAAGACAAACAAGTCTAGCAATGGACAACAAATGGGAAGTTCACAGTCAGATAGGCTTATTTGTTGGCGACAACTGTTCACTCTAACACTCAATAAGCTCCTCTCAATTGGAAAAGCTTCTGAAAGTACCACTATTGCCTAGAGTTACAACATTTCTTAAGTCATCTTTCTTATCACACAATGAAGACATGATCAACACACACAGGAGTCACTGACAATTCTTATAGCACTCTGGCTAATGTGGAAGGCGTATACTAGTCTCTTTGATACACAGGAAAGACCGTCGCTGAAAACTGTTACCTTTCGTATTTGGAAAAGTTTACAATTCTTCAATCAGGGAGTCACACAGAAGGGAAATACAACAGTCGCACCATCCATCATAAGGTGAGCCTCCTCAACCCAACATCATTAAGTTAAATGTAGATGGGTCTTTTCTTGCAAACCACAAACTCGGCGGCATAGGTGGAATAGCAAGAGATGACCAAGGAAATGGTTTTCCGCCGGTCGAGGAACGCAGTTCAAGAAATCTTCATAAATGAAGCACTAGCAATGCGTCAAGCTCTACTGTGGGCCCATGATTTTAGTTTGCCTAACATTCAAGTGGAGTCTAACAACCTTGCACTAGTCCATATTTTGAACCAAGACTCAAACACAACACCATGGAAACTCTTTCCCATCATGGTTGACATCAAGGAGATCCTATCATCCTTCACTGCTATTACCTTTTGACAAGTTTATCGGGAAGCAAATATGATAGCTAATGATTTAGCAAAGGAAAGCGCATTCACACAAGAAGCTTTTCTTAATATTTCAACCCCACCCCATAATATCCGTTGGTTACTTTTGTTTGATCAGTTAGCAGTAGGTTGTAATAGAGGCTTTTTCCTCTTAGTAAATAGAAGTAACTTTCTACCCAAAAAAGAGTCTTTTCTTACCAAATTTTTTTTTTTAATTTTTTTTTATCTATTTGAAGCTACCCCGTACAACTCTTTTATTCGATACATTTATTTTAAAAAATAAAATAAAATTCAATGGATTGAAACGTTAGACTATATAAAGTGGATATATCCAATAATTAATTAGATAAGGATTTTGAGCAAAGAATATTTGATACGATATGACAAATATGTTGAATTCCTTATGACGTCAAACATGAATTTATTAATGGATCTGTGTCTGATCCATTTTCACCTCTATTACATATTCATATTAATTATTAATGTGATTGAGATCGTTTTTTATTTTTTATTTTTTTTTGGAAGAAGTAGCTGATAATATTAAAAAAAGAAGAGACTATACATGAGATTACAGACGGTAATAAGTTCTGCCAGAGGTATCACTATAACAAGCTCAACCAACCTAGGCGGAAGAAGGTTACAATTAAAGACCACCTCCCCTGGCACGAAAAGAAATCCAGCCAAAAAATCAGCACAAGTATTGACCTCTCGAAAACTATGCTTGAATAAACACCCTTGAAATTGTGGCGCCATCACTCTGATGTCTTCCACAATGTCTACTGCCTTCCACAGAATTGAGGACTTCCTCAACACCATCGCCATTGCTGTAGCAGAGTCTGAACAGATAATCACACAGAGAATGTGTAGCTGGATAGCTTGTAGAAGCCCCTTTTGATAGCCTGCAGCTCCATCAAAAGAATATTGCCCTCCACCAAGCAACTGAAAATAGCAAAAATACATCGACCTTGCGAATCCCTGCCTATAGTGCCATAGCCGCCCATCTCACTCCTCATGGAACCATCACAACAAATTGATGTCCACCCAAAAGGCGGCTTCTTCCAAGACATTGCAAGTGTAACAACCCCCGTATTTCTATCCCGGGATCCGTATTGCAGGTCCGAGAACCCAAAGGTCTAGTCGGGTAAATTTGTGGAGTGTCCGGATAGAAGTCCATGATCCATACCCTGAACCCATGGATCTAGATTCTTTGACTGAAGAGCTTGCCTTGCTTGTTAGTTGGACTTCTGGAAGGCAAGTGATGTTTGGAGATGTCCGGAATGAGGGTAAGATCTCCCCCATCTCTTCTTTAGGGCTAGGTTGTACTTGGTCATCAACCCCCTGGCAAAAGCACCCATGTATAGCAAAATACATGGGGGCGGTTGCTAGTGGCGGTCGATTGAACCAAGCGACCGCTGGTTCCTGATTTTGGGGTTTTGCCCTATTTTGCCCTTGACTTCTATAAATAGTAACTCTTGCCTAATTTACGAATATTTTATTCGTGGTTACCGTTTTTGGAGGTTAGACGACTGCAGAGAAGTGCCGAAAGTAGATCTGAAGTGTTGTAGGAGTCCCAGAAGGTTCTACTGATTAGTCATAGTCAATCCAGTTGAGGTAAGTGGTTCCCTGTTCACTTATGTTCCACCACTTGCTGTGATTATTGTAGATTAGTGTTTCCCTTGGTTGTTCTTGATCCTTCTATTGCATCGCCTACCTTTTTGTTAATCTTGGTGAGATCAGATCCAAAAACGAAACCCTGCTTTCATGAAAAGGGCTGATCTAATCAACAGGGAGGTTTTTGGATAACCAATTTGATGTGATTGTTAGGTTTCCTTTCACCCATTGGCTATAAGAGTGCTAGATTCAAGATTTAGACTATGATCACTTGAAATCCGGATTGAAAACGGGTGATCAAAAGCCTGAGTTTCGGATTTGAAACTTACTGTTTTTGGGGCAATCACTAGTGGCGATCGCTCAACATAAGCGACCGGCTGGTACACAGTGACCAATTGGCTTTTGGTTTTGATCCGATTTGATTCAATTGACTTATACCTTATTGTAACCCTGTGTATAGGTGTCCTCTATTTGAAGAGAAAGTTTTATAATTGTTTACGGATTTCTTTTTACGGACGAATTACTTATATGCAGGTAAGGGCATACAATCCTATCTTTATAAATAGACTTGAACATGCTAGTCCAGTGTCTGTTAGTATTAGTCTTTCATTATATATGCTGTTGTAATCATGTTCTACATGATGATCTTGTTATATTGTTGCTGTTTATCTTGTTTACATATATACTTTGTTGGTTATGAATGTTATATACTGATGATGGTTAGTATGTGGTTCTGATGAATGAGGTATTCCTCAGGGATATCTTAGCTTGGGATATCAGAAGGCTGTGGAATAGGACACATGCCTGTTGATGTCTCCAGACTTGTCATAACTATTGGATGACATTCTTAGGTAGAGTCTAGAATTGCATGGCTAGGTACCCCACATGCTACTACCCTTTTCGGGGGGGGGGGGAAACCCGCCCCCCCCCCGGCCCCCCCCCCCAACCGGGCCCCCAATTGGAATACCCGGGATGTGATCCACAGTCCAAGGATCAATGATCTGAGGTCCATGCCTCCCACATACACGGTAACACAATCATGAACAGTAATAATCAATGGTAGAAACAGTTAATACTAAATATCATGAATAAGATAAGACTAAATAAATCAGAGTGCGGAAGGCAATAACATTAAAGCATAATCATAAGGGTGAGAGAAGGTATGATAACCACTCTCTCGTAACAACTGGAAAAGAAGTGTGATAACGTCAAATACATGTCTAAGTGTCAAAAGATAATCTCAAAGATAAGTTAGTTACAAGACCAATGGTTCCACAAATACACCAGGGGAATGGGGCACTATGCTAGGGTTTCTTCTATACTAATGGTAGTCTCCTCAACAGTACGGATGAAGTAAACCCAGCGCTGCCGCTCCCGCACAACTGTGGGGCTAACCCTGGTGCGAATAATAATCCTCCTCGGCTCCAATATACGAATCCTCACTGACGCCACTACCCGGAGGGTAGTATGTGGAATCATAGTCCGCCTCATAGGAGGTGCCATCGTAATCTTCGGTACCTGGAATGTAATCTAAAACATTTGCACAAAAGGAATGAGTTCGAAGAACTCAGCAAGGAAGTTATTCCATAATTAAAAATCATACACATTCAGAACATATAATAATGCAATGTGATATGGAACATATGATGCAGATATGAGCCTACTTTATGAATGCTGGTCTCTAAGGTAGACATGCTTTAAGTCATAGCACCGTACTTCTCCGGGTCGTCATCACTCTCCCATTTCCATATCTTGGGAATGCCCGGGAAGATCGGTAAAGTCATCAAAAACCATGGTAAGGGGAATCGGTCATCGCTCTCTCACATCACCATTTGGTCAAGTATCGCGCATATCACAGTAAAGCCTAGCCCAATGCAAGTCATCTACTTAGTCGATCAAGTCAGATTCAGATACGTCCATTCCTCGCCCCCGGCGATCCTTTCCGGTATCCTTCACACTAGAGTTAGCGAAATCCCGGATTTCGGACTCATCAACCCTATTGGTCATCCACATATAGTAAACGGGAAGCTCTCACGTCCTCTCACGGATTGGTTACCGGTCTTGAGCGTCCGTGAGCCCAAGTCTATCCATATGCGACTCTCTACCAATAAATAGCCCCTTTCAGGTATCCGTAGCATGGTTTATGTCCCCTACCGGATTGGCTACCGGCCTAGAGCGCCCATCCAACCATACACTACCACGGGTTGTTCGGTCTCAATGCCCTTCCCATTCGGGTTTGACACGACAAGGATGAACCTAGCCACACAACTAGACACTCCCATGTATGTCATCCAATAACTCGGGAGAGTGTCGATAGGCACCATCGGAGAACATCCCATACTATTCCCTCCGATGCCCAAGGACAGAAGTGTCAGTAGGACACCCTCCAATCCCAAGTCATACGTAAGCAATCACACATCAGATCTCATCATTTCTCATGCATCCAATGCATATTCATAATAGTACTCAAATCATGATATTGAAACGAATCATTATAAACATAAGCAAATCAAAATGATAGAGTAACATAACAAATGTATAAAGATTTAAATGTTACTGTTCTAACACATATGTATCAGTATCATAATGATTGAAAGAAATTTAGGGATTTCATTCTTTGAACAAAGCATAGTTCAATATTTAATGACTTATATGTTTATGGATATAACCATCCTTACCTTGGATGAGTTGATGATAAATTGAGAATACCAAGAATAGTCCAATAGAAGTGTTAAGGTCATAAACAAACATCAATAATAACTTAGAAAAGGAGTCGGGAAGATCGGATGTCATTTGAGTCAAAACTGACCAAGGTTGCTGTCAGCAACAACTTTGGTCGATGGTTTTGGTCGATGGTATCGACCAAAATGATCGACCAAAATAATCCTCGGGCAGAATAGTGGATTTTGGGGATTTTGGCCCGAAATGAGTCTTCCGGTGTTCGGATCAATCTGAAACTTGGAGGCATACTTAACAACAGTAGTAGGACACTATAAATCAAGGAATTAACCCAATCCAATGGTCTAATTAAAAAGCCCCAATTTGAGCTATTAAGTTCAAGTGATAAACATCATGACATGAGTTGGAATTGATTGCATTGATGAGGAATAGCATGCAATAGCTAGGTGAACTAATAGAAATTCGATTGGAATCATATGGCAATGTTAAACATGAACATAATACACTCTATAGCTCAGTTTGATATCAAATGGTATGATGTTAATAGGTAAATCATGGAATACATATGCTAGGCATGAGATATAAGCATTAGCATCAATGAATGGCTAAGGGAATCATGGATTGAGCATGAGTAGGCACTTGGAGTGGTGGTTGCAAGGTTGCAGCACCATTCCAAATGTCCCATCAGCAAGATGACAATAGGAAAGAATAGGAAATGGTAGGATAGAGAGTGGAATGAAGAGTCATACCTTAGTGTAGAAGATGAAGGCAAGAATCAATGATAAACTAAGTGTCTTTGATGAGATACCCTTCACACTAACCAAGGAGCTGCTTTGGGAAGCTCTCCCCACGTTCCCAGGTGAGAAAAATGATTGCAAAAGGCTCAAGGCTCGAGGTCAAATTAAATAGAAAAGGAATATTCCATGGAATCATTAACTTGGCAGACTGGGACATTTTGGTCGATGGTCTTTGGTGTCACATCCTCCCAGAGGGACCCTATCTTGGCATACCCGAGAGTGTGATCCACAACCCGAAGATCAGGTATCGAGTAATCAACCTCCCACATAAACAATAACATAATCATGAACAATAATAATAAAAGTGTGGAAGATAAACTATAGATTCAATAAGGAAAGAATGAATCATATATAAATCAGAGTACTAGATATAATCAGAGTGTCAAAACAGATAAGTAAAGTGAGGCAAAATCCCACTCTACAACCAGCGGAAAAGTAGTTCTAAAAGAGAATAAGCTAGACAAAATCTAATCCCAGTAGCAAGTACAATGGGTAACTAAATTGTTCTCCACTTTATAGACAACATCCCTATAAGTATAAATCTCATAAACGGCACAGGGGCGCTTCCACTCAATGGTCGGACTAAGCATCGTACGGAGCATAACCACTCGCGGGATCTTCAGTGTAATTGTTGTAACCGCAATCACCTTCTTGGAGATATGCCTCTTCGCCTTGCGCTTCTTCATAGGGACCGTCATAATATTCAAGCACTGCAATAGTCTAACAAACATTGTACAATAAAGGAATGAGTTTCAAAGAAACTCGCATGAAGCGATTAAATCCATAATAACATAAATGGCAGGATTTCGTAACAAACATAAATGCAATATGGTATGAGACAAGCAATGAATGAATGAATCTAACTCTATGTATGCTGGTCTCTATCGGCAGACATGCTTTAAGTCATAGCACCGTACTTCTTTAGGAAGGTCTCAATCACTCATCATCAGTTGGTAATGGGTCCGGCATCCCTCGAGACATTCCATGGCTGGGGGTTAAGTCACCACTCTCTCACATCACCATTGGTCTAAGTACCGGCGCATGTGAGGGTAAAGCCTAGCCAAATGCAAGTCTTCTACTTAGTTACATCAAGTCAGATCCAGATACGTCCATTCCTCATCCCTGACGATCCTTTCCGGTATCCTTCACACTAGAGTCCTCATAGTCCCTGACTACGGACTCATCAACCCTATTGATCATCCACATATGGTAAACGGGAAGCTCTCACATCCTCTCACGGGTTGGTTACCGGTCTTGAGCGCCCGTGAGCCCAAGTCTAACCATATGCAACCCTACCAATAAATGGCCCCCACAATGTGATTCCTGTCCTCTCACGGGTTGGTTATCGGTCTTGAGTGCCCATGAATCCCCATTGCTACCATGGGTCGTTCGGTCTCAATACCCCTCCGATTAGGGTCTGACATAACGGGACATCCTAGCCAAACACTACTAGATAGTCCTAGATATGTCATCCAACAGTTTAGGAAGGTGTCCATAGGGCATCTCCGGAAACATCCCATAATATTCCCGTAGTAGTCCAAGGACAGAAGTGTCAAAAGGACACCTCTCCTTTCCAAACCATACTTAAGCATACACATGCATCAATTCATATCATCACATATATGGTAACTTCATATATGGAAAGAAATCAATAATTACAATCACTTTGTATATAATTGGTAAGTAAATCATACATGAGTCAATTCAATATGATTAAGTAATGCTACTGATATCATGATAGTACCACAGTAGTATAACATCATAAGAATCTAATTAAAGAAATAACTTAACAAGATTCTAATATAGAAACTAAGATATGCAATTTATGTTGTTAAAGAAGTAACCATCCTTACCTTTTATAACTCGCAAAGGAATCCTAAGAAATCAAGTAAGATCTTGGCAAACTTGAGAAGAAGGTCCTAAACAAGTGTATACAACATATTAGGAAAGATCCCTAACAGAAAATATACCAAAACATCCAACACAGACCAATTCTGGAGTTGCTGTACTCATTGGTCGAGCATGGTCGATCGCCAATCACCAATCAATCAACCAATGCAGACAAGAGCTAAAAAAAACAGAGTTTTAAGATACAAAATCCGAATTTGGTGGTTCAAAAGGGTACTAATCAAGGGGTAAAGTACATCAGTAGTATCCTAACATAAAGGGGACCTCAAAACACTAATCCAATCAAGCCATCAAGATCGAAATTAGGAAACAAAAAGTTACCATAATTAGATCAACCATGGATCTTGAAGAATTCAAGATACAAATCATAGACAAGAACAATAGGAGAATGAATCATTGATTTTGATAAAGATATCATGGAAGGCATACTTAGATCTTCAAGAAAATAGATCTAAGAACATAAATCTAAATAAGGAAACAAAACCTACCATATATGTAACTATCATGATTCATGAAGAAAACATGGTATGGTAGAAGAGAAACAACTAGAGATTGATAGATCATGGATCATGAAAAGAAAACACAGCAATTGACTACTAACATGATCAATATAGAAGATCCAAGGAGATCAGAATTCAAATCAGAAGTTAAACAGAGACTAGATCATGGTTTGATCATGATTCCTTCAAAAGCTTGCAATGATCATGGTTAAGATCATTGTTCTAGCCATTAATCCTTAGGATGATCATGAGAGACAAGTCCAGAGATGTTTGCAATAGAGAATGCAGCATCTCCCCTACTGTCTCAACTCAAAAAGGAAAGAAAAACAGAGATGGAGGAGAAGAAGAGAGTGTAGACATACCTTTGATGCAAAAGGAAGAGTTTCGACGAAGATCCGTCAAGAAAATCACCAAGGATGCAAGGGAGATGACTTGCAGAGGTCTTTGGTTCGTTCCAAAGAGTTTGGAGGCAGCAAATACAAAGTAGACTCGAGATTGGACTTAAATAGAGCAAGCAAGACCTAATTGCCAAAGACAGCACTCATTGGTCGAGTGGATTGGTCGATCGGGTCCAGCGACCAATCGATCGACCAATGCTGACAGCAATTCCAAAACAGGGAATTGAAGACCCAGATCAAATCCAATCCTAAAGGGGTTTTGCACACATAACAAGTGACTTACCTAATAGGTAGAAATGCCTTCAAACCATGATAGAGAGCACTCCAAGTCCATCAACTAATCCGATCTTCATCAAGATTCAGTTTCCATAGATAGAACTTCATCATCAACTCTCATGGATTCAAAGCCAGACACCAAGTCCTCCACTGGGATGGCCCAAAGCTGACTTCTTACTTTACTTCGGGTCATTGGACCTACAAATAACAAGGTTTCCGGGTCAAGGTTAGGGCTGGGTTTTACACTTGGTCGATGGTATCGACCAAAATGATCGACCAAAATGTTTTCAGCAGAAAACTCAGGTTTAGAACAGCAACTTCAAGTAGGGATTTGAAAGGCTATACAAGGTCAAATTGAGTGAGCTTTTCTTCCACAATTCAATCAAGAAGTCTAGTTTCGGGGAATACCTTCAGATTGTGTACAGGAGGTCATTTGGTACATCAACCATATTAATCTTCTCCGATGCGCAGACTTTCCTTAAACACTGACAATGTATTTAAGCAAGGGGTATCATTGTCAATGTCCATGGGTTCGGTCTCCGAATCAAGATCATCAATCAAAATGGTCCATAAATCTCTTCTTCCACTGCTTTGGGTCCTCAGACCTGAATACAATAGTGGATCCGGGTCAGGGTCAAGGTTAGAATAGGGCTGGATATTACACCCGTGATGACAATAATGTGACGTTGGTCCATTGTTGGTCATGTAAATGGTAGGGTTGCATATGTTAGGGTTGGGCTCATGGACGTCCAAGGAACGGACCGCGCATCGTGAGGAGTCATGAGAGAATTCCGCCCCAACAATATGTGGATGACCATAGGGTTATGGAATGAAGTCCAATAGCGGTAGCCAGTCTGTGAGGATTCTCATTCCTAGGTTGCGAAGGATACTGAACCGAGTTGGTTGGTGCCATAGGGGATGTATCTGGACTTCATGTAGTGTGTTACCTATATGACCTTGCATTGGATTAGAAACCCCAACATGCGCCAGTACTCATTGCCAATGGTCATGGTGAGAGAGTATTGACTTAACCCTAGCCATGGTTTGAGAGCCAGGTGTGGACTTTCCATTTTACCCAGGATCCCTACAGAGGTAACCAGTCCTTGCCGGATCAAAGTGACTAGACCTACCCAGAGGAGGGCTGGTGTATATCTTAAAGCATGTCAACTGTTAGAGACTTGCATAGTTAGATCTAGCAACATCCATACTTTGCACTCATACATATCATATATGCATTTCTGATTTTGTTGGACATATGGATGGGAATTGTAATTATTCTTACTGAGTTGTCTAGAATTCACTCCTTTATTTGTACATGTTTTATTAGCCTACGCAGATGAGGAAATGTGTCGGAAGATGGATTGGTTTCCTATGAAGAAACCTTCCCGTATGAAGAAGATGTGGCACCGACAATGGGAAATGGAGATAGCCTGTGCGGGAGCTCCTGTGAGTGCATGGAATGCGCTTATCACACCCATTGATGGACAGAGAACAAAAGTGGTTAGATAGTTCGCTCAACGAATGGAGAAGAACTAGAGGACCACCTTCCTAGAGATTCATGAAAAATATTATTTAGCCTTAGAGAAGGAAACTGAAAAGAAAATAATTTAACTCTTTTTGATTGCTTCCGTTGAGCTCGTATTCATTTTTGATTTATTATTCTTTTATTGATTATTTTATTGGAGTATTTGGACTCTTGTAATCCTTTAATTCATTAATTGAACTATTCTTGCTCTTGATTGTCTTTATTTGTATTTATTATTGTTGATAGACTAAAACCGTGGATCTTGTGACGGATCACTCCCACGGGTTGTCGAGTGGGTAACCGAGACTGGCGGGTAGGGTGTGATAGCAAGAGCCTTTTTTAAAAATAAAACTAACCTTGATTTTCCATCGATGGAAGAAGCTTCTAGAGATGGCATCGTCAAGAATCGACCGTTGTGGAAAAGATAATTTTTTTTTTCTGGTATCGGCAACCACTTGATGCAGCACTTTCTTAGGACATACAATGGTTCCATTGAATATCCTCGAGTTTCTGTCTTCCCAAACCCAATAAATCAAAGCACTCAAGATGAACTTCAGAACCTGCTGCATGAGTGAATTCCCTTTGAATTTGGAAATTATCCAATTGCGCTCTTCTTGCCAGGAAGTCCGACCATGAAATCTGAGACCATTTAAAGTAAGGAAATCACACCACAGCTGCATCATATATGGGCATTTACATAATAAATGGTCATGGCTTTCTTCATGAATACCACAGAAAGAGCACGAAGAATCAGTGACATCACCCCCATGCAACCATACGGTTTTTGGTGGTTAATCTCTCAAGGAAGGCCAGTCAGGTGATAAAGGCAAACCTAGGTTGAGCTGAGGAAAACCAAACAATGTTGCTCCAAGTAACTTTCTCACTACATTGCCGAATGGCTTCATACGCACTGCTAAGGGAGAACACACCATCAATGGAAGGCAGCCAAATAGGAGTGTCAACAGAGAGGCGAGGGTAAACCTTGCAAGACACAATCTCCGGCAATTTGTTGGCAATGTTTAAGTCATTTCTATTATTGTGAAATCCAGCCCAAACCTAGCCAGGACACCCTATCTATTTTGGGTGAAGAAAGGTTAGTTTAATGTTACATCTAGAAGTTGGACCTTGATTTCAGTGTTCTGTCTCCTTCTTCTCTCTTTTCTTCTTCTTACTGTTATATCTTGATGTTTTGATTGTGGAGAAGGTGTTACACTACTATAACTACCTATTCTTTAACCTCCTTATGTCTTAGAGTGAACCCCCAATCACTCTATCCATTCCTTGAAACCACATGGTGAATCTCCTCAATTCTTCACTGATTTTGATTGAGTTTTTGGACAGCATGATCATTCTACTGTAGCTTCTTTTCTCATTAATGTTTAACATGTTTGATCTTAGCCTTTACTGCTGTTCCAATGTGTTTCATCTCCTTGAATCAATTCCCCTTTCTTTCTAGCCATTTTAGCCTTCTATGTTGACCATTGATATAAGCATTCTAGTAAGTTTCTATTTTTGATTCCTCTCATTCTAGGATTAGTATTCTTTTGATTTTCTATTTAGTTATTCTTGCCTCTGATATGTTCTTGATATTCCATTAGAGAGAAGCCTTGTTCTCTCTAATTCTTCCCTTGAATCCATGGTGAGTTTGCTATGAGAACCATGTTGTTTCCAATTTAGAAACTCATGTTCCCAATTTATAAAGTACTGATTTTTGGACCATGGATGATGTCAAATTCATTCTAGATAGTCTTAGTATGTTTGTGTGAAGTTCCCTTTCGAATTTCGGATCAATCAGACTTCAAACGAAGAAGTTATGACCAAAACAGTGCAATCTGCACCTTCTTGTCTCCATTGGTCGACCGATTGGTCGACCGGGCCGATAGACCAATCCAATCGACCAATGAGATCTGTTTTCCAAATTTAGGTCTTTCTTGCTCTATTTAAGTCCAATCTCGGGATTAGTTCGTCTCCTCTGCCTCCTAAGCCTCTGGAACGAGTTAGAACTCCATTCTAATCAATTTCCTTGCATCCTTGGTTGATCCCTCGCAAGAACTCAAGTAATCTTCTTCCTCTTGCATCAAAGGTACATCTACACTCTCTTCTTCTTCTCCATCTCTGTTTTTCTTTCCTTTTTGGGCTGAGACAGTAGAGAAGATGCTGCATTCTCTGTTGCAAACATCTCTGAACTTGTCTCTCATGATCTTCCTAAGGATTAATGGCTAATGCGATGATCTTAACCATGATCATTGCAAGCTTTTGAAGGAATCATGATCAAATCATGATCTTGTCTTTGTTCATCTTTTGATTTAAATTCTGATCTTCTTAGATCTACTATATTGATCATGTTAGTAGTCAATCGCTGTGTTTTCTTTACATGATCCATGATCTATCAATCTCTAGTTATTTCTCTTCTACCATACCATGCTTTCTTCAAGAATCATGACTGATACATCTATGGTAGGTTTTGTTTCCTTATTTAGATTTATGTTCTTAGATCTATTTTCTTGAAGATCTAAGTATGCCTTCCATGATATCTTTATCAAAATCAATGATTCATTCTCCTATTGTTCTTGTCTATGATTTGTATCTTGAACTCTTCAAGAACCATGATTGATCTAATTATGGTAACTTTTTGTTTCCTAATTTGTAACTTGAAAACTTGATTCGATTAGTGTTTTGAGGTCCTCTATATGTTAGGATACTACCAATGTAGTTTACCCCTTGTTTAGTACCCTTTTGAACCACCAAATTCGGTTCTTTATTCTTAAAACTCTGATTTTGTAGGCCATCGTCTCCATTGGTCGATCGATTGGTCGATCTGAACAAGAGACCAATCCAATCGACCAATGAGTACAAAGCAACTCCAGATTTGGTCTGTTTTGGATGTTTTGATATCTTTTCTGTTAGGGATCTTTCCTAATATGTTGTATACACTTGTTTAGGACCTTCTTCTCAAGTTTGTCAAGATCTTACTTGATTTCTTAGGATTCCTTTGCAAGTTATAAAAGGTAAGGATGGTTACTTCCTTAACAACATAAATTGCATATCTTAGTTTCTATATTTGAATCTTGTTAATTTATTTCTTTAATTAGATTCTTACAATGTTATACTATTGTGGTACTGTCTTAATATCAGTAACATTACTTGTTTATATTAAATTGACTCATTATGATTTACTTACCAGTTATATACAAGTTGATTGTAATTATTGATTTCTTTCCATATATGAAGTTACCATATATGTGATGTTATGAATTGATGCTTGTGTATGCTTAAGTATGGTTTGGAAAGGAGAGGTGTCCTTTTGACACTTCTGTCCTAGGACTACTACGGGAATATTATGGGATGTTTCCGGAGATGCCCTCTGGACACCTTCCTAAACTGTTGGATGACATATTTAGGACTGTCTAGTAGTGTTTGGCTAGGATGTCCCGTTATGTCGACCCTAATCGGAGGGGGTATTGAGACCGAACGACCCGTGGTAGCAATGGGGATTCGTGGGCGCTCAAGACCGGTAACCAACCTGTGAGAGGACAGGAATCACATTGTGGGGGGCCATTTAACGGTAGGGTTGCATATGGTTAGACTTGGGCTCACGGGCGCTAAAGACCGGTAACCAACCCGTGAGAGGACGTGAGAGCTTCCCGTTTACCATATGTGGATGACCAATAGGGTTGATGAGTCCGTAGTCAGGGACTATGAGGACTCTAGTGTGAAGGATACCGGAAAGGATCACCAGGGGTGAGGAATGGACGTATCTGGATCTGACTTGATATAACTAAGTAGAAGACTTGCATTTGGCTAGGCTTTACCTTGACATGCACCAGTACTTAGACCAATGGTGATGTGAGAGAGCGGTGACCTATACCCCCAGCCATGGAATGTCCCGAGGGATGCCGGACCCACTACCAAAAGGCGTTGTGTGATGAGACCTTCCCAAAGAAGTATGGTGCTATGACTTAAAGCATGTCTGCCAATAGAGACCAGCATACATAGAGTTAGATTCATACATTCATTGTTTGTCTCATACCATATTGCATTTATGTTTGTTTTGAAATCCTGCCATTTATGTTATTATGGATTTAGCTGCCTTACTGGGTTTCTTTCGAAACTCACTCCTTTTGTACCATATCTTTTGTTAGACTTCTCTGCAGGTTTGAAATATGATGACGGTCCATATAAGGAAGGGCAAGGTGAAGAAGATGAAGACTGAAGATGAAGAAGAGCAGACTGAAGATGTGGATTAGATTTCTCTTGTTTCTTCTAGACTTATCTTTTACTTTACTTGTATTAGCTTAGAGGTTTACTTAGATTTCGATCTACCTTCCGCATATGTTGTGGAGTATATTTCCGCTATACTCTACAGTTGTCTTTTGATTTGGTATCATGTTTTCGCACTCTGATATTCTTAGTGATTCTTTTGAGATCTTTTCTTGAATTTTATTATTAACTTTAGAATACAATGATTTGTTCTTGCTTTTGATTTGTTATTGTGCTAAATGGATATGATCGTTCCTAAACTTGACCTTTTGGGCTGTGGATCACACTCTCGGGTATGCCAGTTTGGGTACCGGCTGGGAGGATGTGACAATTATTACTCCAAGATGCATCCCCACCCCTTAACAAAGCCACCCGATCAAGCTTGTTCCTCCCATGGGCCGTAACCAAGAGGATACCATTGGTGGCAATGGGGCCACCATGCAACCACGGATCCGCCCAAAGAAAAGTGTCATTCCCATCTTTAATCATATACTTAATACAAGAACTAGTAACAGATTGGGCCTTAAGAATGGTTTTAAAAGTCACCGAGCAGTGGGGAGGTTCCTTCAAAAACCAAATAGAATCTTCTTTGAGCCACCTCTTATAAATATATCGAACCCAACAAGTCTCCCTTTTAGTTGATAAGGACCAAATATGCCTAGCCATAGCAGCAAGATTCCAGTCATCCACATTCCTAACACCGAGGCCGCCCTCCTCAACAGGTTTACATATCACAAGCCAAGAGACTTTGTAAGAACCTGAGTCAGACCCCCCCTCTCCAAAGGAACTTACCCATCATACTCTCAAGATGATTGATGACCAAGGCTGGGATTTTTATGGCATTAATCCAATAAGCTACAACCCCCACGAGGACAAACTTTATAAGGATGAGTCTTCCAGCATTGGATAAACATTGATTCTTTCAAGCTGAGAGGCGACGATCAACTTTATTTAAAAGAGGAGAGAAATCACCAGTAGTCAAGGCTTTAGAAGAAATCGGGATCCCAAGATATGTGACCGGGAGAGCTCCAAGAGAGAAACCCACGTTTTGCTCATAAACATTCACCCTCTCTGGAGAGACATTGGCAAAGAATATGTTAGATTTTGCATTGTTTATAGTCAGACCAGATTGAGAAGAGAACTCTCTGAAAAGCTCTCCCAAAGTATCAGCATTCTTGATAGAGGCTTCACCAAAAACAAACAAGTTATCTGCAAAATAAATCGAGGTGATCTCTGGCTCTGCACAATGAAGGTGATAGTCAGAAGTCTATTCTTCGCCACCACTCCAAGATAATCCGTGAAGATTTGAAGAACAATATTGAACATGTCTAAGCCCTCTGTTAGCATAGAAGCAATTAGACTGAGTGCAATTATTTAATACAGATCACAAACCTTAACGATTATACATTAAACATGTGGCAATTATTTAAAACGTTATAATTATTCACAAATAATTAAAAAATAGAACATTTGCTTGGAGAGAAAGACTCTTTTTCAAATGATCATCAGAGTCCCGGCTAACCATCCAACCGCAATTAAAAAAAACAGAAAAAATTATTATTTATTTCGAGATTGGTAAAGCAAAAGTTATTTTCAGCGGCTGGAGAAACGTGGCGTTAACATTTAGTGTGTAAAACGTATTGCATCACGCAAGCACGCAAGCAAGTCTTCTTTTTTCCTTTTTTTTAAGTTCTAAAATACCATAGAACGATAGGTCAGCTGGTGATACTAGCACTTTATATTAAAAAAATCATGAGTTTGAACCTTCTTGTGATATATGCAATAGTTTTCATTACCTCAAATTGAGATAAAAAAGAACATGCCAACTAGTTTAGCCTTACTAGCCTTACTAGACTCTTATGGACTTTAAGTCAATTAGACAATGGATGCACAAGATGGCTTAAGCTCAACCCTAACACAAGAAGAAGAAAAAACATAGAAAACACAAGAAATAGAGGGGCACATGTTATTTTATATCCCGAGGATTTGCTCTCCAAATTGATAAGTGTTGATTCATGATAGGTCGAGGAGTTTACCTCAATTAGGTTGTGATTTACTTGTCCTTGGTTACAGCCACAGGTTAGTCATCAACACTGGAGATATGGTGAACTATCAAAAACTTCCATCTCTAAAGATGAGACTCTATGAAGGCAAAAGGATCTTCTTTTAAACATCTTCATTCTATGTTTTTTCCATTATGGATATTTCAAACCTCTTCTTGGTCTTTCTTCGAGGACCATTTTTGGTGATTGGCTTCTAATTCGAACAGAGGCGGAGCCAGGATTGAACATGGGGGGGAATGTATGTGGGCCAATGTGGGACCCACTGTAGGTCCCATCTCAGAATATATTATTATAAAAATTAGGTAAATTAATAAAAAAAATTGTGAGTGTGAGAGAGAAAGGAATAATTTAAGAAAGAGAGAGTGAATACCTAATGTGGAGAAGATTTAGGAAAATTTCAAAGTTTGCTAACTACTTCAATATTTTGTGAGACGTGTGAGAAACAAAAAAAATATAAAAAATAGGAATAAAAGAGGAGATTCATGAGAGAATAAATAGAATTGAAAATAGGAGAGAATATATAAGGAGAAATTTATGGAGCGTGAGTTAGTTTTTAATTGGAATTTAACTTTTTATTCCTTAAAATTAGGGATTTAATGATAACCATTAGATAAAGATTATAAATGACATTTGTACTCATTTAAAGATAGAAAAATAAGGAAAAAAACAAGGACATTTACAATTTCAAAAAATCGCACGGGGCATGGCCCCTTCCGGTACCAACGTGGCTCCAACACTGAATTTGAACATCAAAGTTTTTATGCCAGCCAAACAAATAACTGAAAATCAGACCAATGACACCATTACCAAGGGATGAGTAAAAAGAGTAAATTACATATGCACTTTTGATTTTATAATTATTGTATATATATATTTCAAATTATATATCAATCATACCCTTATCATTAAAACAATATGAGTGGTTAAATAATGACTCAACATCTATTGTATTTTAAAATTTTCCATACTATCCTCATTATTTTTCAAAAATTGAATCCATAAATTAGGGAATTTTGCGTGTCCTCATTATTTTTCAAAATTTGAATCCATAAATTAGGGAATTTTGCGTGTGGGATTGTATCTTTTGATTATACATTAGGTGTTTAAACTTTTTTATTTAATTCTAGAATTTTTTTTTTGAGTCATCATCAACCAGTCATAACGATGGGAGGTTTACAGGCGGGGGAGGGGCAATGGATAATATGTTTTCTATTAAAATTAATAGTATTAGACACATAGGACGTAGTGTACAAAACTTAGGAGGTGCCTAAAAAAACAATAAATAAATAGCCGTTTACCAAAAAAGAAAAAAGAAAAAAGAAAAAGGGAAAACAGATAACAAACTTCATTTAGCTTTATAAATGCCATCCTTTAAGGTAATTTCCACGTCATCCATTCGTTAACCATTCTGAACTTCCGCTGTTGGTGTAGGCCCACTTCGTGACCTTTTTGCCTTTAAAACTACTTGTCTCGCCGTTGTTTCCCGCTTCAGGGCTTCCTCTCTCTTTTTTGGTCAATCTCTCTCTCTTTCAGTTGTAATTGGAGAATTGCCTTTTTGCCTTCTGATGCTCTATTGTTTCGCCTTGTCTTCAAATTGATGTTTCCAGAACTTCAGATTTCTTTTATAGTTGCAAACTGGTTTCGATTCTCTTACGCGGCTCCTCTTCTTTCTGTTTACTTCTTTAGAGCAAAAAACCCCCCAAATTTGACTGCTGAAGTTGATTCTTTTATTTGTTCAAACAAAAAATTTGTTTTGGATTTGACATCGTTTCTTCTTATATCTTCGCAAATTTTCTCATTTAGAATAGTATCTCAGAGCCTACAACTTCTTTGAAATCGTAACCATCAGCCATGGATTCCATATGGAGCAGCTTGGCACCTGCAATTCCTTATGTCATCACCTTCATTGCCTTTCTGATCATACTGGAGCAAACCAGCTACATGAGAAAAAAGGGAACTCTTCCAGGTCCTCTGTTTGTGTTCCCCTTCCTGGGTAACGCAATTTCTCTCGTTCGTAACCCAACAAAGTTCTGGGATCTTCAGGTATCCTTGGCAAAATCAAACCCTTTGGATGTCTCCGCCAACTACGTCATCGGTAATTTCATGGTCTTCATCCGAAGCTCTGAGCTTTCTCATAAGATCTTTAGCAACGTTCGCCCTGATGCTTTTCATCTCATCGGCCACCCATTTGGTAAAAAGCTTTTTGGTGAACATAATCTCATCTACATGATGGGTGACGATCACAAGGACCTTCGCCGTCGAATTGTCCCAAATTTCACACCGAAAGCTCTTTCTACTTATATCTTCTTGCAGCAGAAGATCATTTTTGAACACCTGAAACGCTGGCAGACTCTGTCTTCCACTAATCCTTGTAAGCCCATAGCTCTTCGTATTCTCTGTCGTGATATGAATCTCGAGACTTCTCAGACTGTCTTCGTGGGTCCTTATTTGAATGAAAAAGCTCGGGAGGATTTCAAGAGAGATTACAATTTATTCAATGCAGGGTTGATGAAATTGCCCATCGATCTTCCTGGATTTGGATTTTACAAAGCGAGATTCGCCGTCAATAGGCTTTGTGAAACACTAGCTGTTTGTGCAGGTCAGAGTAAAGCGAAGATGATGAAAGAAGAAGAACCCTCTTGCTTGGTTGATTACTGGATGCAAGAGACAGTGAAGGAGATCAATGCAGCGGCAGAATCCGGCGAAAAAGCACCGTTTTCTCACGATAATGAAATCGGTGGCCACCTTTTCGACTTCCTCTTCGCAGCTCAAGACGCTTCCACATCGTCTCTGTTATGGGCTGTGACACTCCTGGAATCACACCCTCAAGTGTTGCAGAAAGTCAGGGATGAGGTCTCAGCAATCTGGACGCCTGAATCTGACGCGCTTATCACGGCGGAGCAGCTTAGAGAGATGAAGTATACAGAAGCGGTGGCGCGTGAGGTTGTGAGATTTCGTGCTCCGGCGACTCTGGTGCCTCACATTGCCGGAGAGGATTTTGCACTAACAGAGAATTACACGATTCCAAAAGGAGCCATTGTGTTTCCTTCCGTGTTCGAATCGTCATTTCAGGGGTTCACCGAACCGGAACTGTTCGACCCGGACCGATTCTCGGAGGAGCGAAAGGAGGACCAGTTGTATAAGAGGAATTTCTTGGCTTTTGGATCAGGGCCCCACCATTGTGTGGGCCAGAGGTATGCAATTAATCATCTCGTGCTGTTTATTGCTATGTTCACGTCGCTGATGAACTTCAAGAGGCACAGAACGGACGGCTGTGATGATATCGCATATGTCCCCACCATCTGTCCAAAGGATGATTGCTCGGTTTATCTCTCCTCAAGGGCTCCACGTTGGCCGCCCTTCATGTAAGCCTCTGGATGAAAACTCAATGACGAAAATGCCCTTCTGGTAATATAACTGTGTAAGTGTGTATAGATAAGATAGGGTGTGAGATTTTTTTTTGGGGTTGTGATGCCTTTATAAGGTGGCAGTGATGGGAGATGAAGGGTAGACTTGGGAATAAACAAAAATTGGATTGGTTATTCATTTTGTTGTAGTAGTCCGTGATTCATTGGAATATTGTTTTATTTGGTTATTTCTTCCCCTATTAATTTATTTTAATTTAATGTAATTAAAATTGTGTGGCTGGAAACTCTGGAGGAGTGAGGACCAGTTGTAATTTTGTAAATGTTGGCCAGCCAATGCATCGAAAGTTCTCTCCCCGAAAATAATAACAAATTGGTTAAAAAAATTAATCATGACCTAGAATAAATTAAATGGATAAAAAGTTGACAAGGAAATGGATATAGAAAATATAATTTGAATTAACTAGTTGTTAATAAATGGATATAAAATAAGCATGATTTAAGGAATAATTAATTTGAATTGAATCAAAATGAATATAGTCCTTCAAATCTTCAATCAAGCACTAAAGTTTCGTGGCTGAGTTGACATCCCCTCTTCCAGATTATTCTATAATCCTTTTCTTTTTTCCCTTTTCGTGGTAAACGATTCTATAGTTTAATGTTGATCTTGACAAAATTGACAAGATAATGGATATAAAATATATATAAGATGACTTATATTTTTTATGAAAGAAATATTAAGGCTTGGAAAGTTAGGGATCACTCGACACCAATAGGAATATGGATTAGGGTTTCAGCTTCATTGCATTTGGGCATTGATAGGGTCCAATGACTCCAATCAACTGCCAAGTCTCCAATTTTATATATATAATATTTCTTCCAAAATGTGAAATTTATGTCTTGGAGATGGTTTGGATTTGTCCTCACATATACTTTTTTTTTTTTTTACTGAAAAGATATCCTTGGGTGTTCAAATTTACTATCAAAATTTACATATGATCCTTCTCTTTGATAAAATCTCCTAATGAGTATCACGTGAAGGATGATGTCAAACATAACTCTCTATTGTGAATTTTGGAGCGATGTCAATTTCCTTATATGTCATGCTTGTTGGGCAAGAAATGAATTTTAAAAATATAGTTTCTTTTTTATTTGTAAGTGGTCCTTAATTCCTAATCTTTGGTCAACCTTGGATGGGCTCACTCTTAGATCTTCTAGTGCCCATGAGAGACGACAAGGAATATACGGATGCTTTTGGTAACAGTACTAGATAATAATTTGAGTTTTTTTTCATATTGCTCACTTAACTTGGGTCAAAACTCTTGACTGTCCACTTAAGCGACAAAAATTACATGTCATCCACACTAGTCCTTTATAGAAATTACAAATTACTGTTATTTTCTATTTAACTTTGAAATTTAAATTACTATTTTGCCTATGAAATAGAGAGAAATATAATTTTTTTCTAAAATTTTATAAAATCTCATTTATTTAAAATTGGAAGAAAAAAAAAAAACAACGACGACAACAACAACACTACCCTTCACTTGGATCTTACCCTTTGTTTGGCTGATTTCACCTGTAATGAAGACGAGATGGTGACGGAACTTCTAAGAAAATATAAAACCAGAAAAAAATCCCAGCCTAGGTTTACCAGCAATAGAGAAGTTGACGGTTACAATGGTGATAAACCAGATATTAATCAGAAGATCCGGTCTTGAACTTGAGCTAAGTACGCCTCTGCTAAAGCGCTTCTCATAGTAAGACAGGATGATATTCTATTTTTCACAAGAATCCTAGCAACAGAGAGAACAAGCATGGCCAAGAAAAATGAAGTAAAATCCTTCCTTTCCGTCAATTTCAATTGAATTCAACGGGCTTCGATTTCCGTAAAGAGCATTTGAGAGTTTCTTCTTCCATTTCAGATAAAGAACTGTTGTGAATAAAATACCCCAATCTCGGTTCATGATGGTTCACTCCGGTCTAAATCTAATACGATCGGTTTAAGTTGATTAAATAAAGCAATCTATGGGTCCGCCCAAGAACAATGAAGAAGGCTTAATCATAGTCATCCAATCCTATGCTATGATCCGACGGTCACAGTTAAAAGCAGAACAGGCGGGAAATCTATATATAAAGGAACAATGAACTCGTCAAAGGTAAGTCTCTCAAATCAACCTGAACACTGATACTTTCTGATTACACTCCATTAGAATACCTCAAAAGCTCTTTCGAGCTCTGGAGCATCGTCTTCATCATTTTGACTAGACCATCGAAGACGCGACGCCGATCAAGACGATCGGCTCCGTTTCTCACTGGTGTTCTATTTTTCAAGAACGAGAAACTAATTGAGGATTAAGCAAGCTAGATCGAGCCAAATCTGAGTTGGTTTGGTGTTGAAACCGCGGTTCCAAGATCTCCGGCAAATTTAACAACAACATTTTGGGGCCATCTGTGTGAACAAGCTTTAACAAGTTTAGAACAGAGGTCATGGCTCAATCTCCTGAGTGAGAGGAGACATTGCCGGTTGAAACGGTAGAGGCAAGCCAGAGGGAGCCGAGAAGGATCAATCCGAAGAGAAGGACAAGAGAAATAGTTCCAACACTGCAAATTCCAACAATGTAGACTCAGCAGAAGCAGAGAATGACAGAAGATCGTTCGCCTCATCTTGCTGAAATTTCTGAAAGACAGGAGAAACAACTTGTAGATACACTGGCTGCTTCTCAATTAAAGCCAGATCCAAGTCAAATCACTGCTCGATTTGAGAGTATGCAGCATCAAATCCTTGAAACACAAAATCTAATGAGATCGTTCATCAAACAAGTTGGAGTTCAACCAGAAGGAAGAGTTCTGGTCTCGCCTACTAGAGGATCTCGCACTCTTTCCCCAATTGAGGCGATTTCTGTACCAAATCCTCAGATGCAAAGGTCGAGAGAAAATCAAAGGAGATCAATTCTCAGAGAAGGATCAGGAGAGAGTGTAGATCCAAACTACATTCCTCTGGAGTCGAAAGATCAAGGATCATCTAATGATGGTCGTTTAAGCCAAATTCAGAGTAAAAAGAGTAAAACTCTTGGAGATCAGAGAGATAGGAAAGAAACAGGGAAATCGGAAGGCAGCAGATTTGAAGATCATGGATCTGAAATCAGTAAGAGATTTTGTATCCTGAATGATCAGATTCAACGATTGACGAATAAAGACAGTGGAGAAAAGGTGGAAGAAGCAATGAATCAAAATCCATTTTCCAAAGACATTATGTCAGCACCATTGCCGCATAACTTCAAACTTCTGGTGTTTACAATGTATGATGGAAGCTCGGATCCGTTGGAACACCTAGCTCAGTTCAATTCTGTTATGATGTTGGCAGGCAACTCTGATGTTTTGAAGTGTCGATCCTTTCCATCATTGAAAAGTCCAGCAACGACCTGGTTTTTCAGTCTGCTACCGGATTCAATTGAAGATTTCAGAGACCTGACAAAGATATTTCTATCAAGATTCCAAAGCAAAGCATGAAAAGCAACAAAAAAGGGATAACTTGGCTGCAATTAGCCGAAGTCGGGGAATCAGTTCGAAGTTGTATGAAGAGATTCAATCAAGAATCGATTCAGATAAAGAACCTAAATGAAGCTGTGGCTTATGATGCTATGTTCAAAGGTTTGACAAATGATCATTTGTTGGAATTTTTAATTATGAACAAGCCAACGCACATTGCAGAATTGACAACACGATGTAATCAGTATGCTAACATGAAAGACATTCTTCAAGCCAGGAAGGAAACTGATGGTGATGGGAGCAGAAAGAAGGTAGATGGAGCTATGCAATCTGATTAGAGAGATCGAAGAAATAGCAGAAATTACCCGAGGAATGGTCCTGATCGTCAAATTAGAAGAGATATTCCAAGACCATTCCCAGAGAATTATACTCCTCTTAACACCAGAAGATTAGAAATTCTTATGCGAATCCAACATCAGGGATTTGTGAAATGGCCAGCACCAATGATAGCAAAAGCAGAAGAGCGAAATCCAAATAGATACTGCAGATTTCATAGAGATCATGGTCATGATACTGACGATTGCAGAATCCTGAAGAATGAAATTGAGCGATTGATCAATCAGGGGCGGTTAGATCGATATGTCCAAAGGAGAAATAGAGGACACCAGAGAGATGCTGCTGATCAACCAAGAAAGTGGAATAACCAGGCACCAGCAAAGGAGGACCAGGCGAAAAGAGATTTTCAATATAATTCTCCAGATGAAAATGCCAAACATCAGGAAAATCAAAGGATTCAACAGAAACAATCTCCTGCCATGATCATTTGGGGAGTTTGGATTTAAACTCAATTTCAAAGTCTAAAGCTCATGACAGGTATGTCAATACTGTTGAATCTCATGTTATTCCCAAAAGAATTAAGAAGATGAAGGAAATGGTCTTCACGGAGGAGGAGATGGATGGAATTCAAGAACCACATGACGATGCCATCATTGTTCGTCCATGGCAGTCATCTTTGAGCATCTGCAACTATGATTTGTGAAGGATCTTGGTGAAGATTGTTTGGGGCTTTTGATCAGTGGAAGAAGACGACCACTCGATGGTATTATTGGGGCTTATTGTCACCTGTACCAGGTGTTATCACGAACTCTTCCTTTCTTCTCCATCTCTATAAATATCACTGATTATAGTGCAGTTGGATTCAATCTTGAATCCTGGAGAGTGGGCAATATTGCCGAACTCCGTAATCATCTCTCTCTCTCAATTTTTGCTTAACCCTTGCATGTTTCGGTCCATATAGATTTAGGGCATGAGGTAAATTCGATCACAGATTGGCTTGTTAGGATAGGGTTTATAAATTGTTTCTTTTCTTGTTTCAATCTAATGAATCGAATAAGTTAATCACCATTACCGTTCATGAATCAAGATCTGAATACAACAAAGTGGCATCAGAGCTTGGTTACCCTGTTAGCCTAAGACAGCCTGTGTTTCGGTTTCTTTTTCTTGTGATTGGTGCCTCTAGGGTTTCAAATTAGTTATTGTATAATTGGTACATGCTAATTTGATGGGTATACTCATACGGGTGTAGGCTATCGTTCAATTTTATAATCTGATTTTTTATATATGCTTTCGCTGCCCTCTAATATATGTCTTATAGATTCGGTTCTCATAGTCTGATATGTTTATATTCATATATGCTTTGCCATAATCTGAATATATGTCCATAAGGCTTCGGTTCTATGTTGTAACCCTGATTACATGTTCATATATGCTTTTGGCTCTTTGTATGATCTCATTAAAATTGATGGAATGATAATCTAGTATGAGTAGGTTGATTCTGAGATGATTATTACTTAATTGATCACATTAATCTCTTGTTTTCTGATTATACTAGCTGCTGCCTTGTTTCTTTTGTTAATATTTGATACAATACTTGGTCTGTATTGATCTGCTGTGTTAACAATTTGTTAATATAGGCTGCTGCATTTGTATAAAGTTAGGTTATGATTCTGTGGTTAATTAATATCTGATTATTTAATCTTTGGTTATGATAATCTTCTATTTTCAGAATTGTATATCAGTATTGTGAATATTTATTCTTGTATGTACTGATTGTTGTATGGTACCGGCTTCAAAGTGGAGCCAGGCAAGGGGTTTAGTCTACCAGGGGAGGACACTCCTCCCAGTGCGGTCAGTGGGGTTACCACAGGCTCGAGTAGAGCAGTAGGTCTAGGGGGAAATCCTAGTTACCTAGGTTTGGATACTCCTATGGGGGTTCCAGGGTAGATATTGAGAAGTTTGATGGGACAGGGGACTTTGGGATTTGGAAAAGAAATGTTCGAGCTTTAATGGCTCAGCAGAAGCTCCTAAGATCCATAGATGACCCAGTTGCTTTCTTTGAAAGCATTGACCCAGTTTTGAGGACTAAAGTGATGGAGAATGCAATTGGTTGCATGCTCTGGAACATCACAGATGGGGTTATCAGGTGTCTTGATGATGAAGACAATACCCCTATTAAAGTTTGGAATAAGCTTGAACAAATCTATCAAAAAAAAGAATCTAGGTAATAAGATTTATCTGAAAGAAAGGTTGTATGGGTTTAAGATGGACCATACAATCAGCCTTGACAAGAATCTAGATATGTTTAAGAAGTTGATTCAAGACTTAGCCAATATAGGGGAGAAGACCAAATTGGAAAATCAAGACTTGTCTATTATCCTATTGAATTCACTTCATAATGATTATCTTGTTGTTAAGAACTGAATTAAGTATGCTTGTCAAAACATTTCCCTAGAACAATTGATTGATGCTTTGAGGAATAGGGAGTCAGAGTTGTTGACTTCTGGAAATACTTCAGGGAGTGGGGACAATTTGTTTGTTAAGGGCAAGGGCTCTTACAAACATGTGAAGTCCAAAGGGAAGGGTAAAGTGTTTGACAATCATGAAAATAACATCAAGAATAATAATAATGGGAATAACAAGTATGATGCAAATCTCAAGAGATGCTTTTATTGTAAAAAGGTAGGACACTTTAAGAAAAATTGTTTTGCATATAAGAGGAAACTGCAAGAAGATGAGGCATCTAGCAATAATATACCTAATTCTGGTGAATTAAATATGTTTGAGGTCCTTTGATGACCTAGGAGTTTTCTGTGTTAGCATATACCTTGTTTTAAGACCTGGTTGTTTGGGTTTCCATTGGGTGCATACTTTGGTTTATCCTATTTTGTTCCTTTGTTAAAAGGAGGTGGTCTATTTATCTTTAAGGTGATATGCTTGTGTAAGGAAGCTATTTATTTTCATAAATCTGAGACAACATGTTTTATGCCTGTTTTTCTCTTGGTTAAGATATGTCTTGTTGTGTGAGAATTCTTGACAAATTATGACAGTGTTGGTATGTTAAGTATTTGTTGTTGTTTTGTACTCTCATGGATGCTTTTATTTGCATTGGTATACATGTCTGACTGAGTTTTGTAATGCTAGAGTGGTAATAGGTGGTGTTGAGACTGTTTAGTACAGTTGGTTACACATGAGGATTCCTATTTCACTTGGTATAGCATTAGGTGTATCCCTGGTGTTTGGAGAGGTATAGTCTCCATGTTCAACCTTATTAGTGCTGGTTTTGACAGGAGTTGTCAAGTGTTAGGAGAGTTTGGTCTCCAGGGGGAGAGGTTTGTTCTCCAGTTCAGCATTAGTGCTGGTCTTGACACAGGAGTTATCAAGAGGGTGTGTCCTCACAGGTTGTTGGGGGTTCACATGATATTCATGGGATATGATCCGTCAGCTTGTATGTTTTTGATTTGGGAGTAGTTATTGTCAGATTTATGGAGTTGTCTGGTAAGATGACTTGTACCAGTTTTATTGGTTAGGTTATGTCTTGATTGCAGTTAGATATTTTTTCTATACCTTTGAGTCTGGTCTTGTAGGTCAGAGTTGTTAAGTCTTATTGAGTTTACTTCTTTTATCTCTGGTTTGGTTTCTACTCTAGGTGACCTGGATGTGTCTAGTTGTGACTTGTGCCCGTCATGTGTGGTGAGTGGGTGAAGAGGTCCTGGTTTGAGTAGTGGTAGTAAGCCAGTGATGGATTAGGAGTGGTATTGCCTTATTTGGGTTTGTCTAGAATATTTTCATCTTGTTGGTTAAATGTAAGGCTATTAGAATTTTTGCTATCCTAAGTTACTCTCTTCATTATTTTAAATGGGTAACTGGATACTTGTTATCTTTCTTTACTTTAATGTAGAAGAAAGAATGATTTGCAACTTCTTTAGGCATTTTAACAACTGAATTTGAAAATATGACTTGTTAATGAATCCTGTTGTTATTTCATTTGAATACCCTTGGCATTGATATATAAGACTTGATGGTTGAGTTTTTTGCATTGTATTTTGCATTTTAGGTTGACAGTTACCTCTAGTTTCTCATTTCATTTTCTGTGTCTTATATCTGCATTTATGTGGTCTACATATTGATTGCATAATTGTATTCCTTGGGGAAGGTTTTTAAAATCAGAATTTGAAATGAAAATACATGGATTTGTTAGGAATTTCCTAAGTTTTGGGATCTACTGGTTGAGGGGGAGGGATTTATGCTTATTTGTTATGTTTTATATTTGAATTGTTCAAATCTCTCTTCTCTAGTTGTTAAGTTCTCTTATGTATCATGTGATATGTTTTAGACTTGACTTGGCTTATATTGTAAGCATTTGTAGATTCATGGGCTGTGTTGGCATTGACAATTATGTCAGGATCCATGTTGTTCATTTGTTGATGTTGTGAGGTTCTGTTAATCTAGGTTGTTTTTTGGATATCACCGTAGATTTCTTGAAGTTATACTTGTCTCTTGTTTAAAGTCTTATTTGTTTTAAATTATATATTTATTATGCTTTGAGTGGCATGAGTAAGTCTATGTGGTGGGTTATTATCTTTTGAGGAGATTGTATACTTGTTTTCATTTATCTATGGTGTGGTGATGTCCAGGTATGTCTTGTGTTTGTTTATCAGGTTTGCATATGTCACAGTTTTAGGGGAGATGCTGCCCAAATTTTTTATAACTCTTACTCTGTTTGTCTCAGTTATGAGATATATGCCTGGTGTGTGCATGTGTGCTCTTCATAGTTATATGAGTGAGTTATGAATCATGAGTTATTGATTAGGGTTTCTCTACCTGGTGCAGTTTGTTGCATGGTGTATCTGCATGGAGTCCTTAGTGTTGCATAGTTAGTGCATGTCTAGGTATTTTGCATATTTATTATTTGCTTTGTACTGTGGTCTCTTTTGTTTTGTGTGTGCAGGTACACTTGGATGATGATGGTTGTAATCCAGCTCACTACAGTCATTTTTTGGATGTACATATTAAGGGGGAGATTGTTGGGGTAATTTGGTAAATGTCTCTTTTAAGTCATGTATTGAACCGGTTGGGTTCATACGGTTCATGGCCTTTGTATATGATGAGGCTTGGGTTGGTTCATGGGCATGATGCAATTCATTTTTCTGATTTGAGGGTTTCTGTTCTACGAGTTCTTGGAGCTCTCTGTGTTCGTCCATGGCAGTCATCTTCGAGCATCTGCAACTATGATTTGTAAAGGATCTTGGTGAAAATTGTTTGGGGCTTTTGATCAGTGGAAGAAGATGACCACTCGATGGTATTATTGGGGCTTATTGTCACCTGTACCAGGTGTTATCACGAACTCTTCCTTTCTTCTCCTTCTCTGTAAATATCCCTGATTATAGTGCAGTTGGATTCAATCTTGAATCCCGGAGAGTAGGCAATATTGCCGAACTCCGTAATCATCTCTCTCTCTCAATTTTTGCTTAACCCTTGCATGTTTTGGTCCATATAGATTTAGGGCATGAGGTAAATTCGATCACAGATTGGCTTGTTAGGATAGGGTTTATAAATTGTTTCTTTTCTTGTTTCAATCTAATGAATCGAATAAGTTAATCACCATTACCGTTCATGAATCAAGATTTGAGAACAACAAAGTGCATTGAGCTGATGAAATCTTTGCTCATGAAGAACCAGTGGAAAGTGAATGATGCTCCTATCTGATTTCGTCTTCTACCCTAGTTTTAGAAGAAGAAGAAGCTTTGAATAAAGTATGCATTGATTTGTCCTCTACCCAGATCTCCCAACTCGTTTATGAATGGTTGTCCCCTCTCCTCTCCTCTTTCTCCTTCCATCGTCCTCACCTGTTTCTGCTTTCTTTTAGGGTTTGATCATCTTTTTCGGAGATTAGAATCCTATCTGAGCCTCATTGGATCAATATTTGCCGTTAGGGTTTTTGATAATTGGAACGCAAATTCATGGTTACATCGTTAAGTTTGGGTTGGACTCTGATGTTTCTCTAGTGAATTCACTTATTGCAAACTGCAGTGTATGCAAAATCATACCTCTTAGAGGAAGCTACATGTATGTTTAAGGGACTAAACTCTGGTGATATTGTTACATGGAACTCACTAATTACAGGTTATGCATTGAATGGTGAAGGAGACTGATGCGTCCAAAATCTGCTCAGCCCTTGGATCTCCACGTGATGTCCTGCAAAACGAAAGCGTCAGATGTGGCCCGACCGCTGGGGTCGGGAGTCCACCTCCGAAGGCTAAGTCAGTTGATGAACTTAATCACAAACGGCTCTGCTAGAAGCACAGAGCTAAAGAATGAAGAATTGGGAAAGGTGATCTAGATAGCAGATTGCTGATAGTTTAGGTCTATCAGTATGTATCTAAACCTGAGTCTCAGATAGTATTCTTTTCGATCGATTGATCCGTCCCTCACCTTGTATGGTAGTGAGGTTTATATAGAGTGTACCTTTGAATCTCCTTCGTTGGATGCACTTGAGCCTTCTTCGGGTAGTCGTTGGATCTTATCAGTGAGATCCGTTGAGCGATAGACTTCTACTAGTTTGGGCTAGTAGAGGACTCCTGAGATAACCGTTAGGTTATGCGATGGTTATCCCTTCGATAATGATTATCCGCAGCCGTCAGTTTGAGTCTGCCATCATCAGGGTGATTACCCTAATCCATAAGTAAGATTAGGGCACGCTTGCAGCCGAATAAGCTTTCTTCTTCAGCAAGCCATCTTCCGGATCCGGTTCGCTCGGGAGTGATTCGGTTTTCTCCGTCTCGACCGGGGTCGAGGGTCGGACCAGGTATGAACCCGGTCTGATCATAAACTCTCCATATCACGAGCCCCCAGACCAAGCGTTCGGTCGATCCCGAGGGCTTGGTTTTTAACTGGGTTTGTCGTCAGGTGATGATCTCTGCGTGCTTCATTAAATGTCATATCACATTTAATGCGGTGGTCACTTTTCCTCGAGCGTTGTGAGTGTAAGGCCACATATCTCGTTGCAGTTGATCTGTCGTGGCTCACGTCATCCAAGCGACGGTTTCCGAACGCCTATTTCGGATTCGTGAGTTCAAACTTTCAAAACGTCTTTCAATCTTGATCGTTGATTTTGAATCAATCTCGATCGTTCAAATTCATTCCCGAACACTCGTGCGGGAGTTTTAAAAGCGGTTCGTTGTCTTCGTAGGTTTCATTCTTCCGTCTGGAATTTGAACCTTTGTTGTGCCTTTCCCGCCTTCCTCGCTCTTAAGCTTCCGTCTCAATCGAATCGGTAAGTTCTTTGGTCTTTTTCCTTTTGTAGTTTATTGAAACGAGTAATGGCGGACGATAGGGCTTCTTTAGTACCCCATGTTGGTAATAGCAGTGATGCTTTTGCTTCTCCCCGCCCGAACAATCGGATAGTGATAACAAAACCCTAACCGTCCTCTGGCGGGAGTTCGCTGAAGTTTCTCAAAAAGGTTTTGAAAGAAAAACCGAAACTTCTCCCCGTCCTTCTCGAGTCCGGATCTTCCAAGATTGTCGAGTCCTCTAGGCAGCCTCAAACCTCCGGGTCCAATGGTGGACTCAGGCTTTGTTCCCTTCATTTACAATGAGGAAACCCTTCTTTCAACTTGTCCAAGATTTTGATCTTCCTTCCTCATATCAGGTTAGGGCTCCCCACCCCGATGAGAGGGTTGATTCGTCCCTTTCGGGTGAATTTTCTCGTATATAGATGCACCTGGAAAGCGGGGTTCGCTTTCCCTTTTTTAATCCTTTGTTCTCCGCAGTTTTGAATCACTGGAACATTTGTCCCGGAATGCTCCTCCCCAATAGCTGGCGTCTCATCGTCGGCTTCTTGGGTTTGTGTTTTGAGCTTGGCATTACGCCATCTCTTTCTCTTTTTGTACATTTTCCCCCCCTTTTTTTTCCCCCCCCCCCCCCCCGGTGGGTCTTTCTTTCCAAACGCAATAAGGCTGATCTTGATTGGAGGGGCAGCATCCTTGTCAAAGGAACTTGCCCTTCTAACAACAAAAGATGGCGCGAACGATACTTACTAGGGTTTCCCAGCTGTTGCTGTCGTTTAGTTCTGTACTGATACGGCTGTTTGTTATGTTGTTTTGCATAGTGGCTCCCAAGATCAACCCGAACTTTATCAGAGCAAAATCTTGCAAGAAAATCGTTCCGTCGGTGGTGGTTGGGGCCAGTGCGGTGGTTTCAGCTAGTGCCTCCAAGCGTAAGGCGACTGCTGGCGGTGAATCTTCAAGTCAGATTCTCGCAGTTTCTATTGATGCCGTCCCTGCGCCTCCTTTGCCCGAAGTGATCGCTCGTCTTTCCCAGGAAGATCTTGATCACTCCGTTGCCGATGGTGCTGCCGGTGCTCCTGCTGGTGAGCCTGTTGGTGAGCCTGTTGGTGCACCCCCGAAGGAGACTCTTCGGGCATCCGAGGCAACTATGTTGGCGTCTGATGAAGGTGTGGTCCCAGCAGGTGCTGCTCCTATTTCTAACTCTAGTGCTTGTTTGGCATCCTCCTCCTCTCCTTCTGAGTTGGAGGATTTTGCCACTAGGAAGCGCCGTCGGGTGACAAGTGATGAAGCTCATCCTTCTCTTGGTGTAGTTCATCCTTCTCATCCTTCGCCTGAATTAGTGTCAAACGAGTTTGACAGAGCGTTGGAATGGTGTACTGCTGCTCGAATGACTTCTGAGAGCGCAGCTTCTTTCCAAACTTCCGGATGAAGTCTTTACGAAGTCACTGGTGATGTAAGTCTTTCTTCATTATCCTCCGATTCTGAAAAATTACTTTTCTCGCTCCTCGCTAACTCGGAAGTTGTTTGCGGGAGTCTTCTTTGTAACTTCCACAACCAAGTGGAAGCAGTTACTAGACTCGATGAGGTTGAGCAATGAAGTTTCTAGGCTTCGGGAAATCTCTCGAAGCTAAAGATGTTGAGATTGCTCGCCTTCGGAATCTAGCTTGGGAGGTGGGAAGAGAAAAAAATTCGATGATTGGTCGTCTTCGGTCGGACTTGGATGATGCCAGGGAGAAGATCCGGCGGCTGGAGCAAACAGTTGGAAAGTCAGGAGACAAAGGATCTGAAACGTTACCCGAAAGGCAAGCTGTCGTTCCTTTGCCCGAATCCCTTCCAACCGATGTTCGCAGAGCTGCGTCTTCAAGTATTTACACAAGTAAGCCCTTTGTTGATATGCTGAATGCTTATAACTTGCGAGCGTACCGGGATGGTGAGAACGGAGTATGGGAATCAATATTAAGGAAGGATCCTCATTTTGATACGACTCCCTACGGTGTTGTTTGCCATCCTGAAGTATTTACCGACACAGGGTATTCCTCCTCCCGACTGGACCAAGGATAAGATTGATCCTCCACCTTCCGATCCAGATATTATGCAATATCTGGAAGATTCTCCTCCGTTTATTCTCCGCTTGAAGAAGTCAATTATGACGAGCTTGTACTGAATGCGAGTTTGGTCGAGGACCATTCTTCTCCTGGACAAGTTGGACAAAGAGTATGAAATTGCGGAGGATTTTATGCATACCGAAATATTTTTGTAATCCTCATTTCTTCTCTTCTTTTCCTTGTATCCCCACCAATGGTTGACTCATATGTTTGTTCTAGCAAAGTCGCGTCGATCTTGTATAACTTGTTAACAGTCACCTGTAATGACTTTCTTCTTTGATCGAAGATTGTATCCAGCTCTTGTAATTGTTTTGATACTGGCCTCTTTGGATCTTTTGAAAAATAAGAAATTACTTTATCTTGAACTTTGCTAGCCACTTGAATCGTCGTTGTATTAGGTCTTAGTTGTCTGAAACAATGCCTTTACTTAAGGATTTCCGGAGAAATTCAATAAGTCTTAGAAGGAACTCACTCGGGTTTTAAACTGATGCCTTTACTTAAGGATTTCCGGAGAAATACAATAAGTCTGAGAAGGAACTCACTCGGGTTTTAAACCGATGCCTTTACTTAAGGATTTCCGGAGAAATACAATAAGTCTGAGAAGGAATTCACTCGGGTTTTAAACCGATGCCTTTACTTAAGGATACTTCAAAAATTCAATAAGTCTCGAAGGAACTCACTCGGGTTTCAAACCGACGCCTTGCAAAAGGAACTCACTCGGATTTTCATCCGATCCCCCGACTTAAGAAAGTTCGAAAAATTTCCATAAGTGTTGAAGTGTTGAAGGACCCATACGAATTTTCATCCAATGCCTTATAGTTGGATCTTGTTCTTGAATGTGGTGTATGATGCCCCCCAATCAAAAGATAGTTTGTTGAAAGCCAAAAATTGCATTGATTGAATTGAAAATGATTACATCGCGAACAAAATTGAAATCATCCTCAAGGATAAAACTTTTTGAGATGCCTAGCATTCCACGAACGATCCAACTCTTTCTGGGAATCGATGTTCTTCAGCCTGTAAGCTCCTGAACCGACCGGTTTCACAACCATATAAGGTCCTTCCCAGGAAGGGTCCAACTTTCTTTGGTGACGCGGGTCGGAAGCTAGGGTGTTTCTCAACACCAGATCTCCAGCTAAGTACCGACGATTCTTCACTCGAGTATTATAATGAGACACTATCCTTCTTTGATAATGTTGAGTTCGTGCTATTGCCTTTGCCCGAACTTCGTCCAACAAATCAAGACTATCAAGCAGTCCTTGTTCATTTGCTTTTTCCTCGAATTCACGATCCCGTAACGTCCCCGCCATTATCTCCACTGGTGCCAATGCTTCGGATCCATATGCCAACCTGAATGGAGTTTCTCCTGTGGGAGTTCGAACCGTAGTTCTATAAGCCCACAGTACATTATGTAGTTCTTCGACCCAAGAAGCTTTGTCGGCTTCGAGTCTTCTCTTTATTCCTTCCGATGGCGTTCGGTTAGTAACCTCTACCTGGCCATTGCTTTGGGGGTATGCCACTGAGGACATACGATGCTCGATCATATATGTTCCACGAATTGCTCAAATTGTGGACGGTGGAGACCGAGTACCATGGTCGGTGACAATAATCTTTGGAATCCCAAAGCGATATATGATTGATTCAAGCACAAATTTCTCCACTTTTTCTCGATAATTGTCGCCGATTGCACTAGCTTCTACCCATTTTGTGAAGTAATCAATTGCTACTATCGGATATTCCCGTCCGCTTTGATGCCTTGGTGAATTTGCCCATGATATCAATTCCCCACATTGCAAAGGGAATGGGATTTAGAATTGAAGTTATAGTTTCCGCCGGGCGCTTCGACATCTTGTAGCATGAATTTGACAGTTACCACATCGACGAACGTAGTCCATAGCAGCCTCTTGGACCTTAGGCCAATATAACCCAAGTCTTAGAATTTTGTGGGCCAGGGGCTCGGCCACCCATGTGAGCTCCACAAATTCCTTCATGAACTTCAGCCAAAGCTGATTTTGCTCCTTCGGGGCCTATACATCTCATAAGGGGTCCAGCATAAGATCTTTTGTATAGTCTCCCATTCCGAATGACAAATCTAGCTGATCGAATCTTGATCAACCTTGCCTCTCTTTGGATCCTCGGGTAATTTGTCATCCCTTAGATACTCGATTATTGGATCCATCCAACAACGTTACGCTTCAATATAAGAAATTTCTTTCTCATGATAACTTGGAAAAGTTATCTCTTCAATGTAGACCGAAGGGTCTAGATTCTTTTCCTTGGCATTGGCTAGTTGGAATAGCTCATCTGCCACTGAATTTTCATTCCTCGAAATTTGAGATATCTTCAAATTCCGAAATTGGTTTTGAAATGCCTGCACTATCTCCCGATATTTTTGCAAGCGTGGTTCTTTAATGCCATACTCCCCCTGGACTTGGTTGACTATAAGTGAGAGTCACTATAAATAGTAACATCTCGCAATAGCTAATGCTTTTGACAACCGAAGTCCTACTATCGAGGCCTCATATTCCGCTTCGTTATTACTTGCATCAAATGCGAATCTCAAAGCATATCGAATAATAAATCTGCTGGACTTTTTAATAGAATTCCAACGCTTTGCTCCATCTTTATTACTCGAACCATCCACATATACCTCCCAAGTGGTTGGTATAATGGGATCCTCAATGGTGGGTTCCCCTGGTGCAGTAGTTTCTACTACAAAGTCGGCTAATGCCTGAGCCTTAATTGCAGTTCTGGGCTTAAAGCTTACTTGGAACTTGCTGAGCTCAACCGACCAGGATACCATTCTTCCAGACAAATCAGGTTTGTTAAGAACTTTACTAAGAGGAAAAGTTGTAAATACCTCAATTGGATGAGCCTGAAAATATGGCCTTAGCTTCCTGGCGGCCATCATGAGAGCCGAGCACTGCTTTTCAATTTGCGAATATCTCGTCTCCGCATCTAGCAACACGTGGCTTACATAGTAAATCGGCCCTTGTTTCTTATCTTTCTCCCGAACAAATCTTGTCTTGACCGCCGAAAGGGACGTCGCTAGATATAGCTGTAGTATTTCCCCCCTTCTCCGGCCTAGACAGGATTGGTGGTTGTCCAAGTGCTTCTTTTAATTCCTCGAAAGCTTTCTGGCACTCTTCAGTCCACTTTGCTTCCTTACTGCCCTTCAGGTCTTTAAGTGCCTTGAAGAAAGGCAAACATTTTTCTCCAGCCTTGGAGATAAATCGATTCAAAGCAGCAACTCTCCCTGTCAAACATTGTACATCCCGAACGGTTTTGGGAGCCTCCATATCAATCAGAGCTTGTATTTTGGCAGGATTAGCCTCAATTCCCCTCTGTGATACCATGAAACCCAAAAATTTGCCCGAGGAAACTCCAAAGGCACATTTTTCTGGGTTTAACTTCATTTGATGTTTCCAAAGTACTGAGAAAACCTCAGTCAAATCTGCAATATGATTTGCCTTTGTAAAGCTTTTTACTAGCATGTCGTCAACATAAGCTTCAACATTCTTTCCTATCAGCTCTTTGAAAATCTTGTTGACGGCCCTCTGATATGTTGCTTCTGCATTCTTCAGGCCAAAAGGCATGACCTTGTAATAATAGCTCTCACGATCAGTCATGAAAGCCGTATACTTCTCATCCTACTTATTCATAAGGATCTGATTATACCATGAGTAGGCATCCATGAAACTTAAAGTTTCATATCCTGCAGTCGCATCTATCAAGAGGTCAATCCGAGGCAACGGGTAGCAATCTTATGGGCAAGCTTTGTTTAGATCTGTGTAGTCTGTACACATCCTCCACTTCCCATTCGCCTTTTTCACCATCACCACGTTGGCCAACCAAGTTGGGCACTCGATTGGTTCTATGAAACCAAAATTCTTAAGTTTTTCAACTTCGCTTGAACGGCTTCATACTTTTCAATAGAGAAATTTCTTCTTTTACTGTATCACTTGGTTTCGCCTTAGGGTCTATCCAGAGTTTGTGCTCTGCAATGGCCCGATCGATCCCGAGCATGTCCTCAACGAGACCATGCGAATACATCCTTATTCTGTTGAAGAAATAACTTCGACTCATCTTTAAACTCTTCCAGCTGTTCAGACCCGATATAAGTAATCTTTTTCTCGTCTTCGGTACACAGCTGGATTTGCTCCAGTTTCTCCACTGGTTCGGGCCTTTGCATCTCTGTCTCTTCCCGATCATCTCGAACTTCTATGGGGAGGGCAGTAACCTTCCTCGGACCCTCCTTGTCTTTTAAATAGGCAACATAACACTACCGAGAGATCTTCTGGTCAGAGGAGACTTGACCAATTCCCATATCGATCGGGAATTTTATCTTCAGGTGTTTTGTCGAAACAATAGCACCTATCTTGGATAAAGATGGTCGCCCGAGAATCATATTATAGGCTGGTAGTTCTCGAACCACCAAAAAATTGATTCGGACAGTTGTTTCCTTAGGAAAACTTCCAATGGATAGATCCAACTGAACCGATCCTTCCGCTACTGCAGATGAGCCTGCAAAGCCATATAGGTGCGTAGATGAAGGTTTCATCAAGTCTCGATCCACCTTCAATTTTTGATACACTTCGTAGGAAATTAGGTCAGCTGCAGACCCTGTATCAATCAATACTCTATGCACTTCCCGCCGTGCAATCTCTACCTTGATGACTATAGCATCATCATGAGGTAAACAAACGTCTCTTTTGTCTTCCTCGCTAAAGGTGATAGAATCTTCACCATTCAGCTTCTTCCGCTTCTGCGCCTCTCCGGCTCCAACAAATTTGGATTTTGTTTTCAGACTCCGGAATGATTCGGGTTTTGGCCCCCCGAAGATGGTAAGGATCGGTGACTGAGTAGCAGCTTCAATCACCTCCTTGCCTTTTTTAGATTTCGGGGCCTCCCTCGACCGTTCTGAACTAACCGAACGATCCCTCTTTGGAGCAGCCGCATGTGGCTCCTCCCTTCTCCTGCTAACAAAACTGGACAGATGTCCCTGAGATATCAATCTCTCAATATCTGCCTTCAGATGACGACAGTCATTAGTATAATGACCATAGTTCTTGTGGAATCGGCAATACTTTTCCCGATCCTGCTGCTCTCCGGGTTTCAAAAGAATTTTAGGCGGCCACTTTAAAATATTTTTTCTTTTGAGGATATTCAAAATATCAGCCCGAGGAGCATTCAATGGAGTGTACTCACTTTTACCAGGGGATCTTTGGCGCCAAGGCTGGGATTTTCCAACCCGATCGCGAACATTTTTCTTTGGCTTCTGCTTCTGCTCAGGAGCCTTTTGTTCCTTATTGGAGACTTTATTATCTCCTTGGCGCACATCTAGAATCTCCATGACTTCAGCTCGCTTCGGCATCTCCGTACCAACTCAGCATAAGTCGCGGGTATATCCTGTAGTAATAACTCCGGAGTTTCCGATTAGTGAGTCCCGTGAATAGAGCGGTTACGGCTACTTGTTCATCTAAGTTTTCTATCTCCATCGTCACTTTGTTGAATCTTTTCAGAAACTCTCTGATCGATTCGCTCTTTCCTTGTTTGACAGTAAACAAGGTTTCTTCCGTTTTCTTGACCTGTATCCCACTCTGGAATCGCCCTATGAATTGGCGCGCCAATTCGTCAAAGTTTACGATCCTTCTAGAGGGGAGGTTCGAAAACCACTTTTGTGCCGCTCCAGTTAGAGATGAACCAAAAACCATGCATAAAATTTCATCGAAATTACACAGAAACTGCCATGGTCTGTTGGTAATAGCCGATGTGAGCTGTTGGATCTCCTGAGCCATCGAATGTTGAGAAGGTAGGCAAACGGAAGTTATGGGGAAACCGATATCCCGTAATTGGCTCAGCAAAAGGGGTCTTCCGAATGACTGAGTAAATATCCTCAGTTATTCTTCCCTTAGCCAACTGCCCTAATTTCTCATTGATGTTGGCCAATTCTCGGCCAATCTAGGTTGGGTGATCTTCAGCAATATGATCATGACCTCGATTAACACGATCATCCCGTGCTACTCGATCATCACGAACAGCCCGTCCTTCCCGAGCATTCCTCTCGTCACGAACTGCTCGATCACCACGAACGGTTCTTTTGGCAGTGGGTGAGTGAGTTCTTACCCCTGTATCCAACCTTGTGTTTGAATCAGTTGTACTCTCTTGCGGTCTGTAGAACCGATCGCCTCGCCTCGGTTGATCATCGATCCTTCGAAGTCCTCGGTCTCCTTCACGAAAATTCTGATCAACATTCCGGTCTTCCTCCAGTCTCTGGTCACGTGGCAATGCACGTCTCCCTGAATCGCGTTGATCAGGCTCTTGTGGTAAAACCACTCGTCTGGTGAGCATGCGGAGTGCTTGGCTCACCTCCAAGAGTTGAATCTTTACCTGATCCAATTGATCTTGGATTGTATCAGGAGGAGGATTACGTCCTCCCTGGCCATCATCCACTTCGATAGGATTTTGGCTTTCCTGAGGAATATCCGGATTATTCACTCCAGGTATCTGACCACCGGAATTGCGTTGTGCAGCGGCTGCTGATCTAGTCACCATGGCTTTTCAAGTCGTTTCCCACAGACGGCGCCAATTGATGCGTCCAAAATCTGCTCAGCCCTTGGATCTCCACGTGATGTCCTGCAAAACGAAAGCGTCAGATGTGGCCCGACCGCTGGGGTCGGGAGTCCACCTCCGAAGGCTAAGTCAGTTGATGAACTTAATCACAAACGGCTCTGCTAGAAGCACAGAGCTAAAGAATGAAGAACTGGGAAAGGTGATCTAGATAGCAGATCACTGATAGTTTAGGTCTATCAGTATGTATCTGAACCTGAGTCTTAGATAGTATTCTTTTCGATCGATTGATCCGTCCCTCACCTTGTATGGTAGTGAGGTTTATATAGAGTGTACCTTCGAATCTCCTTCGTTGGATGCACTTGAGCTTTCTTCGGGTAGTCGTTGGATCTTATCAGTGAGATCCGTTGAGCGATAGACTTCTACTAGTTTGGGCTAGTAGAGGACTCCTGAGATAACCGTTAGGTTATGCGATGGTTATCCCTTCGATAATGATTATCTGCAGCCGTCAGTTTGAGTCTGCCATCATCAGGGTGATTACCCTAATCCATAAGTAAGATTAGGGCACGCTTGCAGCCGAATAAGCTTTCTTCTTCAGCAAGCCATCTTCCGGATCCGGTTCGCTCGGGAGCGATTCGGTTTTCTCCGTCTCGACCGGGGTCGAGGGTCGGACCAGGTATGAACCCGGTCTGATCATAAACTCTCCATATCAGAGACATTGGGATGGGTCTTGTTAGAAGGCTTTTATCTATTGCATCGAGGATGAATGATTCTACATTCTCAAGTTTTCTCTCTTCATCTACAACATTAACTGTTCTTGAAAGTGCAAAGACGACACATGTTTTAGTACTGAAGTTGAGTGAACCTATAGATCAAGTAATCATAAATATGATACTTACTATGTACTCTAGATGTACAAGTTTAAGCTATGCCAGAAAAGTATTTGAAGTGATGGAGAGGGATATCATATCGTTCAATCTTCAAATTGGATTACGCTGAGATCTTGGTCAACATTAGGCTTTTTTGCCAGTGTCAGTTGGAATGATTTATTCAAGTATCATTTTTAGCTGCTCAAAGTTAGCTGCTTTAGAGATTGGAGAACAGATTCATGGTTGTATCATCAAGATTGGTTTTGAGAAGATCTTGCTCCTTAAAAACTCCCTGCTAGAGAGATGTATTCACAATGTAGCAAGTCAAAGAGCATGGAGAAGATATTCAGCGAAGTCGATGAACCAGATATCTTCACATGGAATACACTGATCATAGGATATGCGTGTTTTGGGTGTTTTGATCAAGCATTCAAAATTTGGGAAAAGATGGTAGAGTTGAACTTAGAGTTAAATGAATTCTCTTACTGCACAATACTGGATATGTGTGACTACCTTGAGGCTTCAATGATTGGAGAGCATATCCAATCTTAGATCCAAAAGTTGGGTCTTCTTTCTGATATAAGCTTGATGAATTCTTTATGACCATGTATGCTAGTTGTGGATTCATGGATAAGGCATACAAAGTCTTGAAAGAGATCCCTTTGGCTGACTTTGTTTCACAGAATTCAATTGTTTGTGGTTATGCATAGAATGGCTTCAATGAAGAATCTATCAGATTCTACATGTTAACGAACGAGAATGACTTAGGACCTAACCACATAATGGCTTCAATGAAGAATCTATTAGATTTTCCACAAGATTGTACTGTTGACTTTGTAAATTTATCTATTAAAGATCAATGAATAAACAGACAAGACAAGAGATTTATATAGAACACCCAAACCTTTGGTATCTTGAGGACCCAACATAGTAACAACCCTCACACCAAAAGATTGAAAATCCACTGTAGAGAAAAAAACTGAAAGCAGCCTGTGCAAATTACATAAATTAATTTATCTTCCTATATGGATTGGCACCCAGATTTGGAAGGCTAGATCAAAATATTTTCAAAAATTTCTGAAGTGAATTGATTAAACGAATAAAAGTGTGTTGTGGAATTTCTTTGCCCGCATCCTTACCGAGCACTCATGGCTGAGTAATGGAGAAATAGAATGTCGATGATCTTCTAGATATGAAGCCAAGAACTCGGTTCAAATTTTTATTGCAAGCAGCAGCTACACAATACTAAGAACCCAAGATGAATGACTAGATGGAATTACTTTGTTATTTGTTTAGGGAATGTTGCTTTATGGCGTAGCAAGGTGCATATTTAGGAGATTAGGCAAATTCTCTCAAAGAACTTAGATACTCGTAAGTGCTATCTTGCAAGCCTTCCTTTTGTAACTAGTTGAGTGGTTCTCTGTTATCAGTCATTAAACATTCAGTTCTTCATCATCGTTATATTCAATTTATCACATCCATTCCATAGCATTTCATATCAGAAGCTAAAAAAATTGACTCTGTAAATTTATTTTTTACTTCATTCATGTTATTCTCCAAAATTTGACAATAATAGAAAAAAAATGGCAGGGTTTCATGAAAGAACCGCTAAGTTTTAGAATGGAATTTCAATTTTAATACCACCCTTCACCCACACAGAAAATTGAACAAAAGTGTTTACCTCAATTGATGAACTGTTAACTTGAGTGACATCCATGATCTCATATTGAAACCATATAATTGTATTTATAGTATGTCAATTACATAATACATATGAAAAGTCTCTATGAGACTATAGACAGGTAATGGGGGTTCGGTCCCTAACATAACCAGTAAAGGTTGTACCTGAATAATAATAAAAAAAAAGGACGAGCCCATGAAGGGCGAAGAACTGAGAACATTGAAACCCCCCGTCTTACCAATGTGCAAACGGGGAACCAGGTAAAGCCGTTCTCTCATTTGAATAAAATCTGAGAATACAGCCACCAATTCCTTTGAGCAAACCTTTACATACGACCTTAACCCAAAAACTAATATAACAGCTCCAAACTCAGGATTCCTACTGTTCAGAAACTTGTTTATGGGGGAACATGGAGCCTGCATGCGGTGGAGAGCTAGGTGGGGGTAGAAGCAGATTTGAATAAGGGGAGGAAAGGCGCAATTCATCGAACACCTCTACTGAAGCATCATCCTTAACCATAGTCCTGAAGGAGATAGTCCCACGCTTTGTTGAAGCATCTGAGTTTTTACCAATAACACTAGTTGAAATAGTTTCAAGAAGGCTTTGGCTAGTGAAAGACCATAACGAATCTGTTATGATTTGAATTTGAGTTTTGAAATCAAGTTTTGAAATTTGAATTCAAATTTGAATATTGTAAACGAATCTTGTACAACAACCATGTTTATTTATAAATACATAAAACTTATCCATTAAGGTAAGCAACCTACTTATCAAAATTAGAGTTTTTCTTTGTATTCTTTCATGGTATCAGAGCTAAGGTTTTGAGAATTTTTTCCTTTCTTTCCTTTCAAACTTTTCAATGGCAGTAGTTTTCTCATCATCCACAACTTCAGCAGAACAAAGCTAAACAATCTACTTGAGATGCCAATTATGGTTTCCATGGGCATCCACAACCGATTATGCAATAACAACAATAACAAACTCTGCAGCCAAAACCACAGCACCACTGGCTACAACAACAACCGCAATCTTCTCTGCAGCAACAACACTTCCAACAACAACGTGGACTATCATTTTGTCCGAGACTAAGTTCAGAACAACACCATAAAGTGCACTTTGTTCGGTCAAATGATCAAATTGCAGATGTGTTTACTAAGGGCTTAACATCACAAGCTTTCTTCAAGCATAGAGACAAACTCTTGCACTTGCCAATGCAAAGTTTGAGGGGGGATGAAAGACCATAACGGATCTGTTATGGTTTGAATTTGAGTTTTGAATTCAAGTTTTTAAATTTGAATTCAAATTTGAATATTGTAAATGAATCTTGTACAACAGCCATATTTATTTATAAATATATAAAACTTACCCATCAAGGTAAGCAACCTACTTATCAAAATTAGAGTTTTTCTTTGCATTCTTTCAGCTAGCAATAAGATCAGTTTCATTGTTGTAATCTGACCTTCCTTCAGCTTCAAAATCCCTCATGACCCTAAAGGCTACAGAATTCGTGAGTGGGCAGTAGACAAGCATGGTGACACCCAAGACAGCACAAAGATAAAACAACAAGAAAAGCCAGAAAGACAAGAGCTTCAAAAAAACATGCTCTGGCCGAGATAAAATAGACAAACCAAGCAAAAGAACCCCCAGTGGTAGGAAACCTGAAATAGAGAAGATCAGCCAATAAACTCTCCTGTGCAGCCCCTTGTTGATTACCTGATAAGCCATTTGCCTTCCAAGACACAACAAATAGATACTAGAATGACACAAAGACCAAGAACAACACTATTCAGTAAAGGGTATGTAGGTAATAATTCCATATATCTCAATTCGATTAATTGATAGGGGAAAGATCCTTACCAGGATTCGCTTTCCTAAATATAGAATTACTGGCAGCGAAGTAATCTGGATTCCACATCTTCGTTCCTCCACCAAAGTTTCACCGGTGTGATTCCACAATCTCTAGGAAAGGGAATAAATTCCACAACCCAAATGTCGTGGAAGGATGGTATGGAGATCTAAAGCAAAGGGAAGAAAACCCTTCTTGCCTTTCTAGGAGAGAGAGTGTGAAACCCAGCCCTAACCTTGACCCGAAAATCTTGTTGTTTGTAGGTCCAAAGACCCGAAGTAAAGGAAGAAGCCAACTATGGGCCATCTCAGTGGAAGGCATGGTGTTTGACCTAGAACCCATGGAAGTTGATGATGGTGTTCCATACTTTGAAGCTTGTTCAGAACTGGAAAGGAAATTGTACCTTGTTGAAGATGAATCTAGTTGATGGACTTGAAATATAGTTAGACATGATTTGAAGGCATTTCTCTATACTAGGTAAGTCATATGTTGTATTGGGAGAAGTTCATTAGGTTTGGATTTGAGTTGGGCCTTCAATTCCCTGTCCTGGCCTTGCTGATTGGCTTGGTCGACTGGGTGGTCAATTGGGCCAATCAACCAACCAATCGACCAACAGGGTTAGAATCTAGCAGGATCTTCTGTTTAGGTCTATTGGTGCTCTATGTAATAGAAGTACGAGTTTCTTAGCCTCCTTTGTTTCTAAAACCCTCAGAGAATGTGGGAAGACTCACTCAAAGCCTCTCCTTGGTGTTTGTGAAGAACTTTGCAAGACTTCAAGTTTCTCATCTCCTATTCTTCAATCAAAGGTTAGTAATCTCTCTTGTGTTGTATTGATCTACTCTTGCTTTTATTTCTTATGATTGAGACTATGAAGAAGATGTTGCATCTTTGCAACCATCTCTTCTACAATCTCTTTTCATTCTTAAAGTTTTATGATGTTCATATTGATCTTTGTCATGATCCTTGTGAAATCTTCATGAAACCATGATCATTCGATTCGATTTCTTAAGCATGTTAGATCTGTTTTGCATGATGTTTTCATGTATGAGCCCTTGCTTATCTTCTACTAGAATGAGATCCTATCATCTCTAGTTTTTCCTTTGAATTCATAGCATGTTTTCATCGAAAACTATGAATTTACCAAATTAGAAAGTCATGATTCCAAATTAGTAAGTAGTGTTTTTGATCATTGTTAGTGGCTAATCTATATTATTTTAGTGTTATATTACTATTCTAGAGGTTTTCTCCAAGTTTCGTAGTGTTTCTGATCTTGTAGATTGAGTTTTGGATAAAAAACCACATTTTTGCTTCATACTGTTTTAGGTGGTCGATTGCTTGGTCGACTGGACCAAGCTACCACCCAATCGACCAAGCAAGACAGTAGCTGTGTTTTTCGTCCGATTTGATTCGTTTGACCTTCGATCTTTTAGGCCTCTTTCCTAATGATGTATCTATGATTGTTTAGGGTTTATTTGCTAAGTTTGGAACCACTCTCTTTGATCTTTGGATATTCATCGAAGCTATTTAAGGTAAGGACATTTATTTCCATAATTATGTAGATTGCATGAATCTTAGTTTCTATTTTGGGATTTTCTTAGATTCACTACCATAAATGTATTTTGTTATTATTCTATTACTGATGCAAGTACTTCAACTACAATAGTATCATGTTCATGTATTCTTTTGATTATGAATACTTATTCTTATCAATTACATATGCGATTGATCATGTTTATGTGTATCTTTCTATATGATGAGATATCGATTGTGTACGTTATGATTGATTTGATAATGTGATTGAATAGTATGATTTAGGATTGGGAAGTGTCCTTTCGACGTGTCTGTCCTTGGACATCAGTGGGAATAGTATGAGATATTTTTTATGGTGCCCTTTGACACTTTCTCGGATTATTGATTGTCATACCTAGGGCTTGTTGGATTTTGCTTGGGAGCAGTGTCTACGTGGCACTGCTCCGAGCAACTCACGGCTGGATTTAAATCTTGCTCAAATCCTTCAATCTTCACCGTTATATTCTTCCTTTTTTTTTGGTAAAAACCGTTATATTCTTCCACATGCAAAATCCATGCACTTAAAGTAACCCTTGGGCGGTTTAACAAGGTAAACCAAATGATGAACGAACCAGGGTACTGACCGAACCAATTCAAACTATGCTTCAAAACCCCCTTTGCCTTTCGTCTTCCTCCTTCGATCTTGAACGGGAAGAAAAGACTGCAAGCCACACAGAGCTCTGACAACTGAGAGCTTCGGCGACTGTTTCTCTTCAAATATTTGACGGCGTTCCGATGGTTTGACACAATAGGTGCTCAATCAGGTTTATTTCTCTTCGTATAAGGGTTTTAGTTTCAAAGATTTGATTTTGTGATGGAACATATTTCAAGCTTAGGGTTAGGTATCCATTTTCTTTCTTTCTTTCTGCTTGTATTCTCTTTGATTTTCATTTTGTTTTATATTATATTTATTTGAACATAAGAATAGCTAACGAGGAGTGAGGGAAAGGGACCTTCTATCTTTTTGTTGATGTCACGAAAGAGGCATCTGGGTCATCTCCAGGGATAAACTGAGGACTTAGGGTCTGAGGATCTCTCTTTTAAGTAGCAGCTGTTAATGGCTTGGCCCATATAACAATTTGGTCCTTTTTTTAAACGATTCCCCAGCACATCCTTCTGAGGAGATCACTCACTTTTTTGTATACATGATTTCCTGCTATCAAATTGCAACATATTAAATAATTAAATCTTATCTTTGTGAATAGAATTGGTTGGGGGAAACATGAATTTACATAATTGAGTGGTTTTTTGTTATATTAGGTTTGGAAACTCCATTAGTTACTGTGGCATTTTAGTTTTGAATGCAGTTAATGAATGGATTTGGGTGTGGGAACCTTAAATCGATTATTATTTGGTTTATGTATTTGTTGTCAGTTCTTGGAGTCCTTTGATCTTGAAATTAAATTGGGTGAGAGGGGACTCTTGGTTGGTGCGCCTCTGGCTTAGAATGGCTGATTTGCGTTCTTTTCTCATTTTTCCTATATTGAGTGCCATATTCTATTTTATTGGATTGAATCATGCAAGAGCTCAGATGACTGGTTGTTACTGATTATAATTTTTTAAAGCCATTCTAAAGCCAATTATGAGAAACAGAGAACTTGGAAATGGTTCATGGAAGCATCTCCTTCATTGCTTTCCGGGCTTGAGTTTGGAGCTCCAACTGTGAAGTACTGTCGCAAATCAGACTGTTCAGTTTCTCTGATCCAAGTTCTCTTCTTTCCATTCAAATCTAAGCTCCACCATTATTCCTATTCACTGTTCATTTGGCCTCACTGTGCCCCTTGCTTGGTTGTTCTTGAGTTGACTCTCCACTGCTAGCTAAATAAGAGAGTAACAACAACCGAGGAAAATAGTGTAACAGATCAAACATGTTCCATTAAGAAATTTGCCTGACCATCAGACATAGAAAGATTGCAAATCATAATAACAAAGCAATAGATAGATATTGTTTTCATCATTATGAGTTTCAGAGATAGTAAGCTAGACGTATATATTTTATATTCAGCACTTGCATAGCATAATTTTGCAGATTTGTGAGCATTCTTTCTCGAGTTTCTCACCCCATAGCTACTACATTCTTTTAGGGCACAAATACATGTGGTGAGTATGCCAATTATGTCCAGAAAGCTAAAGAACAAGTGTCTAGAATCTAGATGTCCCAGTAGAGGATTGGAATGACATTTTATAGGAGGTTATTTGGTTTTTGAGGACATTTTTGTAATTAATAAAGACTTTGAAGAAATTCAAAGATTGGGTTTGACGGAATGTAGATAGATGGGATTTTTGTTCGCGCCTGCGTGGATATCGTTTGCACAGGCACAGGGTTTCGACACGTATCACGTGTTTAATTCAACGGTCTTAACAAAGTCTGTTTATTTTACTTTTTAAAACCTTTTGCAATTTACAATTACAAGCCCCTAATTTAAGATAAATTTACAAAACAAGGCCAAACTTGGAAGAGCCAGAAAACGGTTCTAATTCAAGAAAACCCTAGCCCCCCTCCAATGCGAAGATCTTATTAGCTCTACTGCGTCTTTGCATCCATAAATGGAGATGAAGACACTGAGTTGAGTATTACCAGAAGGAAAGGAACTGGTACCATAAATCCCACACTCGACTTGAGAGAGACGAATGAGAAAAAGATGAGGGAATGGACCATCACCTTCCTACTCTGTAGACTAAAATTTTAACTCTTAAATGTTCCGTATGTTGGTATAATTTGAGCAGAAAAAAAGAGAAAAATACCCAACACTCAAAATCCATCTTCTTCACCAATCTCATATTCCTGTTTGGTTAAACCCTAGTTGTATCCTAGTTGCAGACAAAGGGGTTTAAACCCAAAAAATTACCCGAGTTCCCACGATTTCTTTAGGGAAAAAATTGTAGCAACAAAGAAAAATCTGGTCTAGTACTTCGATTTCTCTCAAAATCAGCGTTACTCCTTTCTCACATAAATTCAATTAAAATTGGAGATTCCATTGCTGAGTTGGGTTGTCTTTAATTTATCTTTCAACTCACTTTCGGGTTTAATTCTTCTATATCATCTACCCTGTTTTAGCAACCCTATTTTCTAAGATCTATCATGGAAAATGGCTTCTTCTAACTCCTTGTTGTATAATGGTATGTGAAAATTTCAGATTATCTCCGACTTTGATACAATGGATGATTCAGGATTACAATCACAGTCCCATGTTGCAATATTCAGATCCGATTCTTGAAGCTTTTTTTTATCTAGGGTTAGGATTTATATCTAGTTTTATGAAATATATTAGGTGCAGCAATAGAGTTAATGCATGACTGTTCATAGATCAGGGGTTTGTTATTCAATTTCACTTGATTGGTAGGGTTTTCACTTCCTCTCTCTTTCCCTCCTTGTTTTCCAACTTTCACTGTCGATTTTTTCATCGTTGCGATCGATACTGATTTGAAGCATCCGGAATTTCACGATTAAAGGAGTAATATAGTTCTCTGCATAAGACGCTTTATAGATATGTCAAGGTAGACCCGAAATGCTGCAACTCCAACGATGGCTAGGATCATCAGAGACAATGATGACTAGCTTTTTGGCTAAGTAGATTTTTTCCTATTAGGGTGTGCTGCTGTAAATTACATAATTTCTGGGGTGGTATACGAATTTTTAACAAAGAAAAACCCTATATAGATTTAATCATCTTTTGAGCACCGTTGGATTAAAAGTGGGACAGATGTCGCATACCTGTGCCTATGCAAAAGATATCTGCGCAGGCGCCAACAAAAATCCAAATAGATGGCATAGGGTGGTCTGTTTAAACAGTTATTTTTGGACATTAGAATTGATGAGCTTGTCATGAATTCCATTTAAATTCTAAAGGACCTTATCTGTCTTATGTTGTGAAAATCATGTTATGGAAGTTATTACAAATTATTAGATTTGAGGGCAGATTTTGAGGCATGGCTTGATAATGCATGTTGAACAGATTTATAGAAATGGGTGAGTGATTTCGGATATAAAGTATATGTTTACACATCCTTAATGTTAATGTTTATCCATGGTTGTAAAGGTTCATGTTGATGAAATTTTGGGGAAAATGAAAAAGAAAATAATTTTTTTTTACCTTTTCATGGTGGCCCACGAGTTTCTACACCCATTTCTTATCCAAATTTGGGGGCATTTCCATGTTGAGAACTTATTTATCCTCACTGGGTCGACATCTATTTTGTATCCAGAATTTTTACCTTTTCAATTTTGCTGATGCTTGTTCATTTGATCTTGTTTCAAGCGCAAAATTGTTGGAGGTAAGCAAGAAACAGAGCAGGTTGACGGTTTCAAGCTAAAGATGGCTATCAGCAGAGCATGACCTTGTGTAATTTAGTGAAATTGATGTCTAGAACTTTGCATGTGTCAATGGATTCTTGTCCACATTTGTATTTGTACATGATCAGCTTTAAAAGTTGCCTAAATGACATATTCAGGCATTCAAATTTGTTATACTATTCTGTTTTACCACATCTTATTTGATGCATCCTTTTGGTGTTTATTTAGAGATAGGTCTCCCCAATTTTTTTTTTTTTTTTTTTTTTTTATGAGAATAAAAGAAGACATCCATAAGAGAAAGACTTATATTACAAGCTGAGGTGATACAAATTTATAGAGGTTAGGCATTACATTCTAAAAGTGATATCAGAGCACCCACATGATGCTCATCATAACAAAATGATGTCTGAATTTTGACTGTAACAGGAAGGTAGATATAGAAAAGAACAAAGGCACAGATTTCAGAGGCCACAGTTTAAGTGGTTATGGCAAGTCTCCCCACTCCTTAAAATCTGAGAGAACCCATTCAAGGTTGATATTGGGCAATCTTGCATGCTGGATGCCATGGTAAAGAGCAAGGGTCAAAAGGTGTAGTCTGTCTTTTGAGGTCGCATCTTCCCTGTGAATAGTTAGCTTTATCTACAAGGCAAAAAATCCGTTGACTCGGTTTCATTTTTATCCCACTGATAACTGCCACAATCAAGGAGGTTTTAATCAGTTTATTTGAATTATACAAATCCAGAGTCTATTTGTGTGTGAATGTAAGCTGATGGCCAACTATCATAGCCTAGAAGATCCCCTGTTAAATATGACCATTTGTAATCATATAGTCTATTCTATCTAGTTTTATTCTACACTTGATACTTAGTATTGTTCCTTGCCTGCCAAATCAAATAACAAATAGTTGTTATAACCCAAAACATCCAGCTTAATATCTTTTTTTCCACTAAATATATATAGTCATGCCATTAAGGGAAGAGGGCAACGTAAGAACACATCCACCTCACAAAGAAGGTGAATTGTAATTCCAGATATCAGTCTTCCTCACTCATTCAATCCCATAAAAATTTCTTCATGTTGACAGCATATTCATAAATCTTCTGAGGCTCAGGGAAGGATTTGAACACACTCTCCCTTTCCATGCACCTCTTCACCCTGTTAGGAGGGGATTAAGCTCACACCTACAAACCCAAAGGTGTCCCCATTGAAGTAAGGCTTTTCACCAAACTCCCCTTCCAACATCTTCAAGCATTCTATGAAAGCCCTAAATCTTCAGTTTAACATTATCTGAAACAGAGTTTCAGCTCATCAATACTGAAATAATTAGAGCAAGACAAACACCAGTTCAGTTCTAAAAGAATGTGGGAAGGGATGTAAATATTGAAACATATTAAAAACAATAAGAAAGGGAATAAAAGAAGGGAGCAAGCATCCAGAGATACCAAGACTTTTGTAGGATACAACCTAAGAGAGCCTTTGTAGGGGGAAAAATGATCATCTGACTGACCTGCAACTACAGAACAAGTGTAAGTTATCTAGTTTAGAATGCCAAATAGAAGGTCTAATTATGGGTTATTTCATCAGCTCCCTGATCATTTACTCAATCTTAATTAAAAGGAAGAAGACAACCCAAATTTCTAAACTTCACTAATAAGCCAAGGTCAATTGGAAAACAAGGTAATAACAATAATGTAAACACAACACAATAGTTTCAGCTTTTCACAATGGAACTACTGTTGCTCCCATCATTTCCTCCACTAAACAAGATTACAATATTCAAACCTCCCTGCAAAATCCAATTCTAATTGGGACTCATGTTTCTATTTGAATTAGAATCCAACAGATAAACTGAAAATTGTTGAATTTGGATACTTAACAGCATGGACACACGCATCCATTCATTCACTGTATTCAAAACTAAAATGCGACAATAACTAATACAATGGAGTTCCCACACCTAATATAACAGAAAACCACTCAATTATGTAGATTCATGTTTCCCCAACCAATTTAATTCACAAAGACGAGATTTAATTATTTAATATGTTGCAATTTGATAGCACGAAATCAAGTATATAGAAAAGTGAGTGATCTCCTCAGAAGGATGTGTTGGGGAATCGTTTAAAAAAAGGACCAAACTGTTATATGGGCCACGCCATTAACAGCTACTACTTAAAAGAGAGATCCTCAGACCCTACGTTCTCTGTTTAACCCTGGAGATGACCCAGATGCCTCTTTCGTGACATCAACAAAAAGATAGAAGGTCCCTTTCCTTCACTCCTCGTTAGCTATTCTTGTAATATCCAGCCCTATTCTAACCTTGACCTTGACCCGGATCCACTATTGTATTCGGGTCCGAGGACCCGAAGCGGTGGAAGAAGAGATTTATGGACCATTCTGATTGATGATCTTGATTCGGAGACCGAGCCCATGGACATTGACAATGATACCCCTTGCTTAAATACATTGTTAGTGTTTAAGGAAAGTTTGCGCATCGGAGAAGATTAATATGGTTGATGTACCAAATGACCTCCTGTACACAATCCGAAGGTATTCCCCGAAACTAGACTTCTTGATTGAATTGTGGAAGAAAACCTCACTCAATTTGACCTTGTATAGCCTTTCAAATCCCTACTTGAAGTTGCTGTTCTAAACCTGAGTTTTCTGCTGAAAACATTTTGGTCGATCATTTTGGTCGATACCATCGACCAAGGACCATCGACCAAAATGTCCCAGTCTGCCAAGTTAATGATTCCATGGAATATTCATTTTCTATTTAATATGACCTCGAGCCTTGAGCCTTTTGCAATCATTTTTCTCACCTGGGAACGTGGGGAGAGCTTCCCAAAGCAGCTCCTTGGTTAGTGTGAAGGGTATCTCATCAAAGACACTTAGTTTATCATTGATTCTTGCCTTCATCTTCTACACTAAGGTATGACTCTTCATTCCACTCTCTATCCTACCATTTCCTATTCTTTCCTATTGTCATCTTGCTGATGGGACATTTGGAATGGTGCTGCAACCTTGCAACCACCACTCCAAGTGCCTACTCATGCTCAATACATGATTCCCTTAGCCATTCATTGATGCTAATGCTTATATCTCATGCCTAGCATATGTATTCCATGATTTACCTATTAACATCATACCATTTGATATCAAACTGAGCTATAGAGTGTATTATGTTCATGTTTAACATTGCCATATGATTCCAATCGAATTTCTATTAGTTCCCCTAGCTATTGTATGCTATTCCTCATCAATGCAATCAATTCCAACTCATGCCATGATGTTTATCATTTGAACTTAATAGCTCAAATTGGGGCTTTTTAATTAGACCATTGGATTGGGTTAATTCCTTGATTTATAGTGTCCTACTACTGTTGTTAAGTATGCCTCCAAGTTTCAGATTGATCCGAACACCAGAAGACTCATTTCGGACCAAAATCCCCAAAATCCACTATTCTGCCCGAGGATTATTTTGGTCGATCATTTTGGTCGATACCATCGACCAAAACCATCGACCAAAGTTGTTGCTGACAGCAACCTTGATCAGTTTTGACTCAAATGACATCCGACCTTCCCGACTCCTTTTCTAACTTATTATTGATGTTTGTTTAGGGCCTTAACACTTCTATTGGACTATTCTTGGTATTCTCAATTCATCATCAACTCATCCAAGGTAAGGATGGTTATATCCATAAACATATAAGTCATTAAATATTGAACTATGCTTTGTTCAAAGAATGAAATCCCTAAATTTCTTTCAATCATTATGATATCTTGATACATATGTGTTAGAACAGTAACATTTAAATCTTTATACATTTGTTGTGTTACTCTACCATTTTGATTTGCTTATGTTTATAATGATTCTTTTCAATATCATGATTTGAGTACTATTATGAATATGCATTGGATGCATGAGAAATGATGAGATCTGATGTGTGATTGCTTACGTATGACTTGGGATTGGAGGGTGTCCTACTGGACACTTCGTCCTTGGGCATCGAAGGGAATAGTATGGGATGTTTTCCATGGTGCCTATCGACACTCTCCCGAGTTATTGGATGACATACATAGGAGTGTCTAGTTGTGTGGCTAGGTTCATCCTTGTCGTGTCAGACCCGAATCGGAAGGGCATTGAGACCGAACAACCCGTGGTAGTGTATGGTTGGATGGGCGCTCTAGGCCGGTAGCCAATCCGGTAGGGGACATAAACCATGCTACGGATACCCGAAAGGGGCCATTTATTGGTAGAGTTGCATATGGATAGACTTGGGCTCACGGGCGCTCAAGACCGGTAACCAATCCGTGAGAGGACGTGAGAGCTTCCCGTTTACTATATGTGGATGACCAATAGGGTTGATGAGTCCGAAATCCGGGATTTCGCTGACTCTAGTGTGAAGGATACCGGAAAGGATCGCCGGGGGCGAGGAATGGACGTATCTGAATCCGACTTGACCGATCGAGTAGATGACTTGCATTGGGCTAGGCTTTACTTGTGACATGCACCAAGTACTTGACCAAATGGTGATGTGAGAGAGCGGTGACCGATTCCCCTTACCATGGTTTTTGATGACTTTACCGATCTTCCCGGGCATTCCCAAGATATGGAAATGGGAGAGTGACCGACGACCCGGAGAAGTACAGTGCTATGACTTAAAGCATGTCTACCTTAGAGACCAGCATTCATAGAGTTAGGCTCATATCTCGCATCATATGTTCCATATCACATTGCATTATTATATGTTCTGAATGTGTATGATTTCTAATTATGGAATAACTTCCTTGCTGAGTTCTTCGAACTCATTCCTTTTTTGCAAATGTTTTAGATTACATTCCAGTGCACGAAGATTACGATGGCACCTCCTATGAGGCGGACTATGATTCCACATACTACCCTCCGGGTAGTGGCGTCGGTGAGGATTCGTATATTGGAGCCGAGGAGGATTATTATTCGCACCAGGGTTAGCCCCACAGTTGTGCGGGAGCGGCAGCGCTGGGTTTACTTCATCCGTCCTGTTGAGGAGACTACCATTAGTATAGAAGAGACCCTAGCATAGTGCCCCATTCCCCTGGTGTATTTGTGGAACCATTGGTCTTGTAACTAACTTATCTTTGAGATTATCTTTTGACACTTAGACATGTATTTGACGTTATCACACTTCTTTTCCGCTGTTCTGAGAGAGTGGTTATCATACCTTCTCTCACCCTTATGATTATGCTTTAATGTTATCCTTCCGCACTCTGATTTATTTAGTCTTATCTTATTCATGATATTTAGTATTAACTGTTTTTACCATTGATTATTACTGTTCATGATTGTGTTACCGTGTATGTGGGAGGCATGGACCTCAGATCATTGATCCTTGGACTGTGGATCACATCCCGGGTATTCCAAATGGGGTACCGGCTGGGTGGATGTGACAATTCTTATGTTCAAATAAATATAAAAAAAAAATGAAGATCAAAGAGAATACAAGCAGAAAGAAAGAAAATGGATACTTAACCCTAAGCTTGAAATCTGTTCCATCACAAAATCAAATCTTTGAAACCAAAACCCTTATACGAAGAGAAATAAACCTAATTGAGCACCTCTTGTGTCAAACCGTCGGAATGCCGTCAAAAATTTGAAGAGAAACAGTCATCGAAGCTCTTAGTCGTCGGAGCTCTGTGTGGCTTGCAGTCTTTTCTTCCCGTTCAAGATCGAAGGAGGAAGACGAAAGGCAAAGGGGGTTTTGAAGCATAGTTCGAATTGGTTCGCTCAGTACCCTGGTTCATTCATCATTTGGTTTACCTTGTTAAACCGCCCAAGAGTCACTTAAGTGCATAGATTTTGCATGTGGAAGAATATAACGGTGAAGATTGAAGGATTTGAGCAAGATTTAAATCCAGCCGTGAGGTGCTCGTAGCAGTGCCACGTAGGCACTGCTCCCAAGCAAAATCCGGGCTTGTCTAGCAGTGTTTGGCTAGGATATCCCCTTTATATCGAACCTGATTCGGAAGGGTATTGAGGCCGAACGACCCGTGGTAGCAATGGGGATTTGTGGGCATTCAAGACCGGTAACCAATCCGTGAGAGGACATGAATCACATTGTGGGGACCATTTATTAGTAGGGTTGCAAATAGTAGACTTGGGTTCATAGACGTTCAAGACCAGTAACCAATCCGTGAGGGGACATGAGAGCTTCCCGTCTATTATTTGTGGATGACCAGTAGTGTCACACCCCACCCAGCCGGATCCAGTAATACGAATACCCATGAGGGTGATACACCGCAAGACCTAGGTTCAGTGACAAATCCATATAACACATGATATAGCATAATTAAAAGGACAAGGATAATCAAGTTCAATTATTAAAATCCAAAATTTGAATTATCGATTAAAATCATCCAAGGTTTAGAATCCAAAGGCATAAATATCAAAGTTTAAAGAAAAGTTCATAGTTTGTTCACAGCGGAAAGCCTGTAAAGAAGGCTCTAATGGAAATCGACTCCATAAGAACAATCCAGGCAGGAGCATGACGCATCATGTGCATCCACCTCTTCCCCGATCACGCTCTAATGGAAATCTCCCACCAAAGGATCCTCCATAGGAGTGGGGTTCTCATAACCTGTAGAGAAGTCTAAAAATATACAAAAATAAAGGAGTGAGTTCATAGAACTCAGTGAGGTTAACTAACATCCATGTCATGCATTCATCCATCGTTTCCACATCATAAATATAAGATAAGCATGTGATTAACAATATAAATAAAATGATGTATGAATAGAATATGATGTCCCTAACTCTATCATGTAGTCTCTATGGTAGACACGCTTTAAGTATAAATATCAATCTCCTTTAGGCGGTCTCAGTCACTCTCCCTCAACAAGAGACGTCTATTGGGTTCTCCGCGGTTATTGGGTAAAGTCCTGTCAATCCATGGCTGGGGTATAGGTCATCATTCTCTCACATCACCATTTGGTATGAGATTTGGCGCGTGTCAATGATAATCCTAGCCCAGTGCAAGGTCATACGGTCTCTTACTACATATGGTCCGGATATCTCCCCTCATGCCTAGTGCTCTTTTGGTTCGATACCTTCCCACCTATGAATGGAATCCTCAACGGGAGGCATCTGTTGGACCCCATTTCTTAACCCAGTGGTCATCCACATATAATACACAGGATGCTCTCCATGTCCTCTCACGGATTGGTTACCGGTGTTGAGCACCCAGGAGCCCTTATACATTATATGCAACCCTACCTCTCTATGATGATAGTGGGTCTGACATCCAGGACCCAGCTACTAACATCACTGGGTTAACCGCTTCAATACCCCTACCGGAAGGGTAGTAGTACTCATAGGGATTTCCTAGCCCAACACTTCTAGACACCTATCATTTATGCAACTTAAATCTAAAGACCATCACATGAAGTCACTAGGATAATGGGCGAACCCACAACCCCAGTTGACAAAATCAACTAAGAAGAATAATCCCATTCTACATCATTCATCACATATGTTCTCATTTTGTATACACATCATCAATATAAAGTTTCAAATAAAGGATAGCATTCAACATCAAGCTTACCTTCCTTTCGCGCAAAATCACACACAAGCATATATTGGCAGATAACAATTTAGAGAGATGCGTATCACTAATAGAGTCCAAAACAACATTTATTAATACACAACACGGTTAGTCAATCCTCACTTTCCAATTTGGTTTCTTTCTTAATTTCACAAATCTTCGGCTCACCCGAAGCGGCGATTAAACTCACAAAAAATATCCTAATCACACAAGAAGGTTAAAAGACATATATTAGAAATCAAATGGGTTTCAAAAGAGTCCCTAAGATTACCCAACAAAACCCATTTTGACGGTTATGTTCAAACCGTTCTAAGCCTAGTTTCGGCGAAAATCCAATATTTCGTTACCAATTTGAAGTCAAATCGAAACGAAACTTTGGGAATGCCTAATTGGCAGCAATAGGGTCCTAAGGGTATCATCAATTTGACCCAATTCAATCTCAATCAAAAAGCCTCAAATTTGGTTCTCTAAATCGCCTGTGGGCATCTTTGAGAGTCAAAACACAAAATCGTTCGCAACAATTTGCACAAACCACTTCTAAACTAAAGGGAAACATAGATATAACTAAAAACATGCATTCAATAGTCCTAACATGCAACAACTACCGAAATCTATCATTTATTGTAAGAACATCTCATAAACCAAGCTTAAAGAAGAGGGTTTGAGGATTCTCACATTTTCTAACGATTTTGCTATGATTTGGGTGCCGGTACACTTTTGAATGGTTAGAATCCCCTCCTTCCCTTGGTTTCTCCTCCTCTTCTCTTAAGCTAGATGATAGCAAAGATAATTCTTGTTCTTCTTGTTCAACCCTCTCTTCATTCCTCTCTACATGCTTTTATAGCAAGATTTCCATCAAGTGCCTTACCCGCAAGCTATTTCTTAGAGTATCCTATTGATCTAGTGCCTTACCCACAAGCTATTAACACCTACTACATCCCATTACAAGATGACACCACTTACTACAACTACTACATCCCACTACTAGATACATCACCTACTACAACTACTACATCCCACTACTAGATAACACCACTTATTACAACTACTACATCCCACTATTAGGTAACTCCACTTACTACAACTACTATAATCCATCACTTACTACAACTACTACATCCCACTACTAGATCATTTTGTTTGACTTTCAAAACTAGACTTGGGCTTAGTTTAAATTATGTGGGTTGATCTTCTCCCACCAAAGTAATCCAAACTTATGAATCATGGGCTCATATTAACCACTAAAATAGTCCTAGCCCATGAAACCATTGGCTGATTTGGCTGATAGTTTTAGGCCTTGGATGGGCCTAATCTAATGGGCTTCTTCTTTCTTAAGTATGTTTTAAATTCTACATCAACAAGGCTGGTCAACTCGAATGGTCCAGAGTTGGTCTCTTCTTCAATTCTGGGTATGCGGACCTGAGGTACCAGTTAACGGATTAGAAATCCGGGGGATTTCACAAGTAGGGTTGATGAGTCCGTAGTCAGGGACTATGCTGACCCTAGTGTGAAGGATACCGGAAAGGATTGCCAGGGGTGAGGAATGGACGTATCTGGATCTGAGTTAATATGACTAAGTAAATGACTTGCATTTGGCTAGGTTTTACCTTGACATGCACCAATACATAGACCAAACAGTGACGTGAGAGAGCGGTGACCTATACCCCAACCATGGATTGTCCCAAGGGATGAAGGACCCATTGCCAACCGAGGATGAGTGAATTGAGACCCTCCCAAAGAAGTATGGTGCTATGACTTAAAGCATGTCTGCCTATAGAGACCAGCATACATAGAGTTAGATTCATACATACATTGTCTGTATCATATCACATTGCATCATGCTATGTTCTGCAATCATGTTATTTATGTTGTTGTGGATTAACTTGCCTTGCTGAGTTCTTTTGAACTCATTCCTTTTTGTGCAAATATCTTTTGTTAGATTATTCTACAGGTACTGAGTATTATGATGGCCAATATGAAGAAGCACAAGTTGAGGAAGCAAACTTCACGCAAGGTGTTGGCGGTTACGAAGATCTCGGGGATGATTCCTCATGCGATCATGTTACGTACCATGATTAGCCCAACCGTGGAGTGGAAGTGACCGTGCCTAATATCTTAAGTTTATACTTATAAGGATGTTCTTTATAAAGTAGAAAACACTCTAGTTTAGTTTGATTATCATTTCCTTACTTTCCTTTGAGAGTAGTTGTAATTTCTCTTTTAACTTATGAGCTACATTCCGTTGTAACTGTGGAGTGAGATTCCACCTCACTCTACTCCTTTTTTATTATATACACATTTGGTATCATTTTTCGCACTCTGATTATATTGTCATTTTCTTTCCTTATTTGGATCTCTTGTTTATATTATTATACATTGATTATAATCTGTTCATGATTATGTTATTGCATATGTGGGAGGATGATTTTCTCGATACTTGTTCTTCGGGGCTGTGGATCACACACTCGGGTATGCCAAATAGGGTACTGGCTGGGTGGATGTGACAGAGATGGGAGCCTCCTTTTTTCTGAAAAAAATCTCACGCACGAATAATTCACACACAAGTGATGCGGTGGTTACAAATATATAACCCTATATTTTGTAACCGCCTAACAGTGATTTTTCACTTTTTCCCTTGGGCATATATTTAAATTAATAAATATTAAATTCCAACATCTCCCACTTGCACAAGGGCAAGTGTTAATCTCTTTGTCATAGTGTGTCCTAGACACACATGTATATCCCATATATACACATTTGATCTCTCTACTATGTATCCCATATACATAGACCTCTTGTGTCCCAGACACACATGTATATCCTAGATATACATATATTGATCTCTTTGCTATGTATCCCAGATACATAGACCTCTTGTGTCCCAGACACTAACATCCACAAGTCATACTGGCAAATGAGTTGTGCGACTGGTGATATACTTGCACATGTGAGCCCTAAACTAGAAACCTTCCCAGAAGGCCAGAATGGCACATCACTTAAAGAAACACATCAAATAAGCATTAGTATACCATAGAGTCCTAGGTTTATTCAAACTCACCAGACTAAAGGTATCTCGATCCCTCTGATAGATCACCTTCTTGTCCTTAAAATGTTCACTACTGTAACACATACAGTTGGCGCCAGAAAACACTTTCAGGGTGCAATTGAATCAAACCTTTTCTTTCGCCCCAGACCATCACTACACTTAGGATTGACTCCTTTCCCGGTAATGCCCCTTTAGGTCGAATCAATCATGACCACAGGTAACACCCCAAAGTAGCCACATCAACCCTTCGTTTCATGATGTTGTCGAAAGTCACTAAGAACACTAATGGACCATAAAATCCAGGACTCACACAATGAGAGAAGCAGGGATCCATCCTCTCATTCCAATGATTGCTAAGCACACATGGTATGATATATGTGCTATGGTGGAACATTCTGTACATAATAGAATGTATGTCCCTCTCAACACCATACAGGTCTTAGTCTAGTCGCAACCTCTTGCGCCAGCCTAGCGCCACATAAAGTACTCGCACCTAGCTCCTATAGGCAACTCATCTCTGTTCGCCTCAAAGGCGCCAGAGGCGAATGCTCGTGTGAGTGAGCCATTCTCTTGCCTATTGACATATCTCATTTTATGCTAGAAGAACACAATCACACAAAAAATGAATAAAATAAATGTTGGAATGAACTCATATTACTCAATAATAAGGAAGTTTCAGTACAAAAGTAAGTCACAATCTACGCAAGCCTAAAGATTTTACATGAGAAATAAAAACATCCTTGGCTATAGGTTTGGTAGAGGGTCAGCTACAATCTGACTAGTAGATATGTGCTTAAGTACAACTTTCTTCCTTGATATAATGTCTCTAACAAAATGATATCTCAACTGTATATGTTTGGTCTTCCCAGGATACTTGGGGTCCTTGACATAGCTAAGAGTTGTCATACTGTCACAGTAGACAAAGGCAGCCTCTTTGGATGTCAAGGAATCTCCTTAACCAAACAGCCTCTTGAACCGCAGTTGAGCATGCCACATACTCTGCTTCCATGGTCGAGAGGAATATACAAGTCTGCTTCTTCCTACACCACGAAATGGCTGCGCCATTCAGCAAGAAAGCATATCCAGAGGTTGATTTGCGCTCATCAATATCTCCAGCCCAGTTGGCATCGCTATAGCCAACCAATCCCAAATCCGATCCTTGGTAACACAGCATGTTTACTCGTTCCTCTGAGATAACTCAATATCCTCTTGACTGCTTTCCAGTGGTCTATGCCTGGGTTTGATTGGTACCGACTAACCAAACCCACTGCATAACAAATATCTGGCCAAGTACACATCATAGCGTACATAAGGCTACCCACTGCACTGGAATATGGAACTCTTTCCATCTTGGTTTTCTCTTCTGGAGTCTTAGGACCCATATCAAGGCTCAAATGCAAACCCTTCTCCACTAGAGTATCAATTGGTTTGCAATTGTGCATCTGGTATCTCGTCAAGACATTGTCAATATAGGTCTCATGAGATAAACCCAGTAATCTCTTTTGCCTATTTCTGACAATCTTGACAACAAGCACATAGCTTGTTTCACACATATCCTTCATATCAAATACGGAGGACAACCATTTCTTAATGGTTTCCAGTAGCTCCTTGCTATTGCTAGCCATGAGTATGTCATCTACGTACAGTGTCAGAATGACATAATTACCATCAGATCTCCTGGTGTAAACATAGTGGTCTTCCTCAAGCATGAAAAATCCATTTTCCATTATAGCTTGGTGGAAGCGCACATTCCACTATCTAGATGCTTGCTTCAAGCCATATATGGTCTTGAGCTTGCATACTTTGCGCTCAACTCCATTAGCTTCAAAGCCTTGAGATTGATCCATATAGATCTCTTCCTCAAGTTTTTCATTGAGAAAAACTATTTTTACATCCATCTAATAAAGCTCCAAGTCCAACTGAGCAACAATGGTTAGTATGAGGCGGATGGAGGCAAACCTAACCACACAGGAAAAAGTTTCCTCATAATTAACACCCTCTCATTAGGTGTAGCCCTTAGCTACTAAATGAGCCTTGAATCTCTCAATAGATCCATCCGCCTTTCTCTAGATCTTAAGAACCCACTTGTTCTCAATTGCCTTTCTGCCTAGCAGTAAGTCAACCAAGTCTTAGACATGATTAACTTTCATCGACTCCAACTCTTCCTCTATTGCTTTCAACTATTCCTTTGAGCTTGTCCCCGCAAGAGCTTCCTACATGCTCTTCGTTTCATGCTCGTCGACTGGAGTCATCTCACAGTCGATCTCTTCAGGAGTTACCATCTAGGTTTCATCCTCTATGTCAAAATGTCAATGAGGAACTAGCCTGCGCCCACTACTACGCAAATGCATGTCAGATTGCTCACCCTCTGAGGTATCTATCACATCTACACTCCCACTCCCACTAGGATCTTCTGGATGAACCCTCGGTTCATTATCCAGAGTCTGAATCCCTGGAGTGACAAGATCACTATCTTGTATCTCAAAGAATTTTGATGATTCTTTGTTAACTCCGGAAAGAGATGAAAAATCATTCTCCAAGAATGTTGCATCCCTAGACTCAAGTTTCGTTTTCCTCTCACTCTCATCTAGTCCAATGAAGACATGGCCCTTTGAGAGTTCAGAATATCGTACAAAGATACACTTTCTTCTCTAGGTCCAAGCTTCCCATATTGGTGAGAAGTAGAGTGAACATATGCTGCACATCCCCATGTGCGCAAGTAACTCAAATCTGGCTTCCTTCTAGTCCACAACTCATATGGTGTGAAGGAACCGATTTGGTTGGAACTCGATTGAGGATATAGGCCATAGTCAGCAAAGCATCTCCCCAATAAGAGATGGGTAGATTTGCATGCGCCATCATGGATCTCACCATGTCTAGCAAGGTTCTATTCCTCCTCTCAGCAACCCCATTTTGCTATAGAGTCCCTAGAATAGTAAGTTGCCTAGATATCACCTTTTCACCACACAACCCTTTGAACATATTGGAGAGATACTCTCGACCTCTATCCATTCTAAGAGTTTTAATCATTTTATCTAACTGATTCTCAACTAAGCTCATGAATTTCTTAAAACATTATAGAGCTTCTGACTTATAAGAAATTAGATAAATATGACCGGAACGTGTATAGTCATCTATTAATGTGATGAAATAAGCCTGTCTTTTTCTAGTATGCACATTCATGGGTCCACATACATCTGAATGAATAAGTTATAGAGGAAGAAAGAATCTCAAAGCCTTTTTGAATGGTTTTCTAGTTGCTTTTCTTGCTAGACATGACTCACAGGTTGGCAAATCAGATAGTGAACCTTGGCCTAAGAGACTTTCTCTTGCCAACCTGTTCATCCTATCTAAGCCAATATGTCATAGTCTAGCATGCAACATATTAGAATCAATACACACAGTATTTTCGCAAACAAAAGCATTACTAGAATTAGATAAATTATCAATTGTATCTAATACAATAACACCATTCTAAAAAACACCATAACCATAAATTGTATCACCTAGATACAAAACCAAAGAATTGTTTTCAAATACAACTCTAAAACCATGTCTTATAAGAAAATTAATAGAAACTAAATTCCGCCGAATGTCTGGAGCATACAACACATCATGGAGTAATAGCGTCCGACCACCTCGCAAAACTAATTTCATGTGCCTATGCCATGAACCTCCACACTTGAGCTGTTCCCCATCGTTATTCTCCTGCTTCATCTTAGAACACGACGGTATTCCACGAAGCTCGAGTGTTCCCTTGTTAAGTGTTCTGTTGCACCTAAATCAACAATCCACAGAGGATTTAGTTTAGCAAGCATAGTAGAACTTGTTACATAACAAGATGAGATATAACACACGGTACATACCTCCTACTCAGTGCAATCACGAGCAAAATGACCAGGCTTTCGGCAGTTGAAGCAAATCAAAGGTGATTTCTTCTTGCCAGCTCTAGTCCCTCTTGAACGCTTGGGGACATTCTTATTTCTGTTCCCACCTTGGTTGCTTTGCCTAGACCGTTGAGGTTGAGCTTTCTCTCTCTTGCGCTTGAAGCCTGCACCCTTACTAGTGCTCGCTTCAGCAACAAGTACTTTAGTTTGAGGGTCATCGGCCAACATCCGATCCTCCTCCAGCTCAAGGTGCTTGGTAGCTTGATCAAAAGTCTTGACATCATCAACATGAGTCAAGAAGATCTTCATATGGTCCCAAGTCTTTGGCAGTGACCTGATGACTGTAGAGACTTGCTCCTCATCGGTCTTTTGGCGCCCACATGCGCTCAACTCACTAATCATGTTCGACATGATCGTTATATGCTGCCTCATGTTGTGACCCTGGCGCATTTTATAACCGTTAAAAGTGAGTCTGAGCTAGCGGCCTCTTGAGGTGGAAGTCCCTCCATACTGGAACTTCACTACCTCCCTCAAAGACTTTGCAGTCCTATGCTTCTCAAACCGAAGCATCGGTCATCCCTCACGGAGCTTAGGATAGTAATCCTAGCTACTCGATCTTTCCTCTTCCAGGCATTGTAAAGCTCAAGGTCTTTGCGATGCTGTGCAGTGGTACCTTCCTCAGGTGGGGACATGGTCTGGTTTATGGTTTCCAGCATATCCTGCTCTTCCCAGAGATACTGCACCTTTTGGTGCCAGAGGTCATAATTCCTCTCATTTAGTTTATCTCCTTTTGTGAGGTCAGCAATTATGCTCTTTCTAGCAGCCATTATACTAAAGACAATATATACAAGGATGACTTCAACTATTTTAGCATAAAACACAACACAAGCAACAACAAATCACACTAGCATAATCAACATATGGGATAAGCATTTAAACCAAAAGAGATGCTAACAAACATTCAATCAAATTCTCATACAAACCAACATAGACTTATATACTAATTTCTTTCTGTGTAAGTAACATTTAAAAGACCCATAAATAAAACAGTTTTAATAAAACAAAACATTCAATCATGTTTATGCTATGAGGTGGTTCACACAGAACACTTCTACCTCACTAGCTCCCACTAGGCCCCATTAGGTCCTCAATGCCCAAACATCACACAGATTGTTGGGCCATTGGTGTCCGTAAGTTAAAAACACATTCAGAACTGGACAGACCAAAAATCTCAAAAATCCATCTCCCAGACGGAATTCAAGTCCGTCTGGGTTACTATGATCAGACCAATAAACGGATGTCCGTCTGGTCCACAGTGACCAAATAGCGTCATTTTCCCTTGAACAAATTTTTTTCCAAAAAAAGGGAAAATCACGTTTTTTTTTTCCAAAAACTTCATCCAAAAATATGCATGGAAAAAATCCAACAAACATTAAACAAAACATTCATCATGGATCATCAATGCATGCAATTTTTTATATAAGGGAAATCAAAGGATCCTCCCACTCAGATCCGAACAAAAAATAAGGGTTTCTTAAAACCCTATCAATTCTCCCATAGGTTTCCTATTAAACCTTGGATCCTCCCATTGGGTCCATTCAAGAAAGCAAAACAACAGGGAGGAACCGAGAATTGTGGGAACCTTATGCTCTGATACCAATGTAGGTAATAATTTCATATATCTCAATTCGATTAATTGATAGGGGAAAGATCCTTACCTGGATTACTTTCCTAAATATAGAATTATTGCAGTGGAAGTAATCTTGATTCCACGTCCTCGTTCATCCACCAAAGTTTCACAGGTATGATTCCACAATCTCTAGGAAAGGGAATAAATTCCATAACCCAAATGCTGTGGAATGATGGTATGGAGATCTAAAGCAAAGGGAAGAAAACCCTTCCTGTGTTGAGAGAGAGAGAGAGAGAGATGAGAGCCTCCTTTTTTCTGGAAAAAATCTCACGCACGAATAATTCACACACAAGTGATGCGGTGGTTACAAATATCTAACCCTATATTTTGTAATCGCCTAAAAGTGATTTTCCAATTTTGCCCTTGAGCATATATTTAAATTAATAAATATTAAATCGCAACAGGGTATGTGCAAAAGGCAACATCATCTTGTAAAAAATGAATGGGGCATCTTCTGCATAAAGTTTCCACTGTTGAACCCAAGCCCAATCAATATGACAGTGAGCTGAAGGACAAACAATGGAAGACAATATAGAAGAACATAAATGACTGTCTTTCCATTCCATCACTGACTTAAAGTTCTTGAATCCTTCCTTTGCAAGGAGGCACAAAGTAGAAGCGTAAAGGTGAGAAGCAAGCATGGCTCTGAAAACCCAAGATTTGAAAGAATGTAGAATTTGCAAGCAATCTCCTGCCATTTTAAGGTAAGGAAATACAACACTCTCCCCTGTCTCAAGAAACTTGTGACATCCACCCAGCCGGTACCCTATCTGGCATACCTGAGTGTGTGATCCACAACCCCGAAGAACAAGTATCGAGGAAATCATCCTCCCACATATGCAATAACATAATCATGAACAGAATATAATCATTGTATAATGAAATGAACAAGAGATCCTAATAAGGAAAGAAATGACAATATAATCAGAGTGCGGAAATGATACCAAATGTAGATATAATAAAAAAGGAGTAGAGTGAGGTGGAATCTCACTCCATAGTTACAGTGGAATGTAGCTCATAAATCAAAGGAAAACACAATTGTTCTCAAAAGAAAGTAAGAAAATGATAATTAAACTAACTAAATGTTTTCTACTTTATAGAGAACGTCTTCATAAACATAGACTTCATCAACCACGCACAGACATTCCCACTCCACGGAAGAGCTAATCATGGGACGTAACATGATCACACGAGGAATCATCAACGTGATCTTCATAGTTGCCAGCCTTGCGTATAGTACGCTTCTTCATCTTGCTCTTCCTCATATTGCCCTTCATAGTATTCAGTACCTATAGAGTAGTCTAACAAAAGAAATTGCACAAAAAGGAGTGAGTTCAAAAGAACTCAGCAAGGCAAGTTAATCCACAACAACATAAATCACATGATTGCAGAACATAACATGATGCAATGCGATATGAAACAGACAATGAATGTATGAATCTAACTCTTTGTATGCTGGTCTCTATAGGCAGACATGCTTTAAGTCATAGCACCATACTTCTTTAGGAAGGTCTCAACACACAATGCCATTTGGTAGTGGGTCCGGCATCCCTCGGGACAATACATGGCTGGGGTATAAGTCACCGCTCTCTCACATCACCATTGGTTTAAGTATTGGCGCATGTCAAGGTAAAACCTAGTCCAATGCAAGTCATCTACTTAGTCATATAAACTCAGATCCAGATATGTCCATTCCTTGCCCCTGGCGATCCTTTCCGGTATCCTTCACACTAGAGTTAGCATTGTAATATCCAGCCCTATTCTAACCTTGACCCTAACCCGGATCCACTGTTGTATTCAGGTCCGAAGACCCGAAGCGTTGGTAGAAGAGACCTATGGACCATTCTGATTGATGATCATAATTCGGAGACTGAGCCTATGGACATTGATGATGATACCCCTTGCTTAAATGCATTATCAGTGTTTAAGGAAAGTCTGTGCATCGGAGAAGATTAACCTCGTTGATGTACCTAATGACCTCCTGTGCACAATCCGAAGGTATTCCCCGAAACTAGACTTCTTGATTGAATTGTGGAAGAAAACCTCACTCAAATTGACCTTGTATAGCCTTTCAAATCCCTACTTGAAGTTGCTGAACTAAACTTGTTTTTTTGCTGAGAAACATTTTGGTCGATCCTTTTGGTCGATACCATCAACCAAAACCATCGACCAAAGTTTCCCAGTCTGCCAAGTTAAAGATTCCATGGAATATTCCTATTCTATTTATTATGACCTCGAGCCTTGAGCCTTGTGCAATCATTTTTCTCACCTGAAATCGTGGGGAGAGCTTCCCAACGCACCTCCTTGGCTAATGTGAAGGGCACCTCATCAAAAGCTCATTGTTTACTATTGATTCTTGTCTACTTCTTCCACACTAAGGTATGAATCACCATTCCACTCTCTATCCTACCATTTTCTACTCTTTTCTTTTCCTTTCTTGCTGGTGAGACATTGGAAATGGTGCTGCAACCTTGCAACCACCACTCCAAGTGTCTACACATGATTAATCTATGAGTTTCTTAGCCATCCATTGATGCTATGCCTCCACCTCATGCCTAGCTTATGTATTCCTCTATTCTTCTATTAACATCATGTCATTTTGTACCAAACTGAGTTGTAGAGCATGCTATGTTCATGTTTATCACTTCTATATGATTCCAATCGAATTTCTATTAGTTCCTCTAACTATTACATGCCATTCCTCATCAATGCAATCAATTCCAACTCATGCCATGATGTTTATCACTTGAACTTGTTAGCTCAAATTGGGGCTTTTTGTTTGGACCATTGGGTTGAGTAATTTTCTTGACTTATAGTGTCCTACTACTGTTGTTAAGTGTTCTTACAAATTTCAGATTGATCCGAACACCGGAAAACCAATTTAGGATGAAAACACCCAAAATCCATCATTCTGTCCCGAAGGAAATTTTGGTCGATCCTTTTGGTCGATTGTTGCTGACAGCAACCTTGGCCAGTTTTGATCCAATTGATATCCAATCTTCCTAATTTCTTCTCTAACTTATTATTGATGTTTGTTTAGGGCCTTAACAATTATTTTGGACTATTTCTTGGTACTCTCAATTCATCATCAATTCAACCCAAGGTAAGGATGGTTATCTCCATAAACATATAAATCACCAACTTATGATTTATGTTCTTGTTTATGAATGGAACCTTTTGATTTCTTTTAAATCTTTATACGACTGTTATATATGTGTTAGAACAATAGTATTGACATCTTTATACTCTTGTCATGTTACATTAGTATTCTTGTTTACTTATGTCTATGATGATTCATTTCAATATCATGTTTTAACTTTTATGATAAGATGTATTGGATGCATGAAAGATGATGAACTTGAATATGTGATTACTTACGTATTGACTTGGGATTGGGGAGTGTTCTATTGACACTTCTGTCCTTAGGCATCGGAGGGAATAGTATGGGATGTTCTCCGATGGTGCCTATCGACACTCTCCCGGGTTATTGGATGACATACATAGGACTGTCTAGTTGGTTGGCTAGGTTTACCCTTGTCGTGTCAGACCTGAATCGGAAGGGCATTGAGACCGAACAACCCGTGGTAGTATATGGTTGGATGGGCGCTCTAGGCCGGTAACCAATCCGGTAGGGGACATAAACCATGCTACGGATACCTGAAAGGGGCCATTTATTGGTAGAGTTGCATATGGATAGACTTGGGCTCACGGGTGCTCAAGACCAGTAACCAATCCGTGAGAGGATGTGAGAGCTTCCCGTTTACTATATGTGGATGACCAATAGGGTTGATGAGTCCGAAATCCGGGATTTCGCTGACTCTAGTGTGAAGGATACCGGAAAGGATCGCCGGGGGCGAGGAATGGACGTATCTGAATCTGACTTGATCGACTGAGTAGATGACTTGCATTGGGCTAGGCTTTACTATGACATGCGCCAGTACTTGACCAAATGGTGATGTGAGAGAGCGGTGACCGATCCCCTTACCACGGTTTTTGATGACTTTACCGATCTTCCCCAGGCATTCCCAAGATATGGATTTGGGAGAGTGACTGACGACCCAGAGAAGTACGGTGCTATGACTTAAAGCATGTCTACCCTAGAGACTAGCATTCATAGAGTTAGACTCATATTTGCATCATATGTTCCATATTGCATTGCATTATACTATGTTCTGAATGTGTATGATTTCTAATTATGGAATAACTGCCTTGCTGAGTTCTTCGAACTCATTCCTTTTTTTTTTGCAAAAGTTTTTAGATTATATTCCAGGTACCGAAGACTACGATGGCACCTCCTTTGAGGCGGACTATGATTCCACATACTACCCTTCGGGTAGTGGCGTTGGTGAGGATCCGTATATTGGAGCCAAGGAGTATTACTATCCGCACCAGGGTTAGCCCCACAGTTGTGCGGGAGCGGCAGCGTTGGGTTTACTTCATTCGTACTGTTGAGGAGACTACTATTAGTGTAGAAGAAACCCTAGCGTAGTGCCCCATTTCCCCGGTGTGTTTATGGAGTATACGGGCCTGAAATTAACATGTATTTGGATTCTTATGGTGATACTTGGACATGTACCTAATTACTTTTACTTTCCGCTGCTTTGAGAGGGTGGCTACCACACCTTCTCTCACTGATATGATTTTGACCATATTCTGATATTACCTATCTTCCGCACTTTGATATATATTTAATCTTGTCTTATACATATTGTTTAGTATTAATTGTTTTTACCATTGATTATTACTGTTCATGATTATGTTACCGTGTATGTGGGAGGCATGGACCTCAGATCATTGATCCTTGGACTGTGGATCACATCCCGGGTATTCCAAATGGGGTACCGGCTGGGTGGATGTGACAAGCATAGTCCCTGACTACGAACTCATCAACCCTATTGGTCATCCACAAATAATAGAAGGGAAGCTCTCATGTCCCCTCACGGATTAGTTACCGGTCTTGAGCGCCCATGAGCCCAAGTCTACTATTTGCAACCCTACCAATAAATGGCCTCTCACTAGTAACCATAATGTGATTCATGTCCTCTCACGGATTGGTTACCGGTCTTGAGCGCCCATGAATCCCCATTGCTACCACGGTTCGTTCGGTCTCAATACCCTTCTGAATTGGGTCTGATATAACGGGGTATTCCTAGCCAAACATTGCTAGACAAGACCTAGGTATGACAATCAATAATTTGGGAAAGTGTCAAAGGGCACCATTGGAAACATCCCATACTATTCCCACTGATGTCCAAGGACAGAAATGTCAAAATGGGGATTTATTGTAGTGAATCTAAGAGAATCCAAAAATAGAAACTAAGATTCACGCAATATATGTAATTATGGAAATAACTGTCCTTACCTTAAATAGCTTTGATGAATATCCAAATATCAAAGAGAGAGGTTCCAAACTTAGCAAATAAACCCTAAACAATCATAGATACAACATTAGGAAAGAGGCCTAAAAGATCGAAGATCAAACGAATCAAATTGAGAAAAAAACAGAGCTACAGACTTGCTTGGTCGATTGGGTGGTAGTTTGGTCCAGTCGACCAACCAATCGACCACCTAAGTTAGTATGAAGCAAAAATGTGAATTTTGATCCGAAACTCAATCTACAAGATCCGAAACTCTACGAAACTTGGAGGAAACCTCTAGAACAGTATTCTAACACTAAAGTAGTATAGATTAGCCACTAACAATGATCAAAAACACTACTTACTAATTTCAAAAATTGACTCTCTAATTTGGTAAAAATACCTTTTTTTAAAATTATTTTAAAAAAAAAAAAAAAAAAAAAAAAAAAAAAACAAAAAACTCTCAAACAAAAAAAAAAAAAAAAAAAAAAAAAACAAAAACAAAAAACAAACCAACAAACAAATAAAACAAAAAAAAAAAAAAAAAAAAAATTAAAGTTTAAATTTACAAAGAACAAAACAAAAAAAAAAAAACAAAAACAAAAAAAAAAAAAAAAAAAAAAAACAAAAAATAAATGTTTAAAAAAAAAAAAAAGATAATCCACCACCTCCTCCCCCCCCCCCCACACAAGAAGAAAAGAAAAAAAACACAACCCACAAAACCAACCCAACCCTTCATTATAAAAAAAAAAAAGGAGTGGGGCGGGTGCTCTCTCACTCTCTTTCTTACCTCCCCCAAGATTTTTTTAAGGGTCCCCCCCCCCTCTTTTGGGAGTTTTGGAGGCAGAGGATTGTTGTAACTAATATATCCATTACCGGTTTATACCGGTCAAACCAACCTCAGCCGGGTTCAATTGAGAGATAAAAGCAAGATGATCAAAGACGTCCAAAAAGGAGCGATGATCTGATGGTCATGATTGAAAGAGTATTATAAGCGGGAAAGCCAGTATAAAAGAGAGGGAAGATCCGTAAGAAGGTAAGTCTTTAGAATCAACCAAAACTCTAAGCTCACTCTGATTGAACTCCATTACTGGCATTTGAGAAGCTCCAGAGAGCTCTGTAAACACCATCGACACCATACTGACTAGATCGTCGGAGACGAGACGCCGATCAAGACGATCGGCTCCGTTTCTTACTGTGATTTTGTTTCTTTCAGGAGTGAGAGGTTGATTGATCGAAGAGCAAACCAGATCGAATCAGATCTGAGGAGTTCGGTGCGGGAAACTACGGTTCAAGGTGATCGACAGAAATAGCACCAACATTTGGCGCCGTCTGTGGGAATTCAGTCTAGAGCAGAAGCTATGGCTCAATCACCTGAGCGAGAGGAGGAATTACCGATAGAAATGGCGGAAACAAGCCAGAGGGAGCCAAGGAGAGTAAATCCAAAAAGAAGAACGAGAGAAGTGGTTCCGATGCCGCAAATTCCAGTGATGCAAACTCGACGAGAGGCGAGAGAATGCTTGGAGGATCATTCTCCACCTCGTCCAACTGATCAGTTTGAAAGGCAAGAGAAGCAATTAGCAGATACATTGGCGACATCTCGTCCAGAGTTAGATCCAAATCTGATTGCTGAACGGTTTGAGAGCATGCGACATCAAATCTTGGAAACACAAAATCTGATGAGGACTTTCATCAAGCGGATCGGAGTACATCCTGAGGAAAGAGTTCCGGTCTTGTCAGCTGGAAGATCTCGAACTCTTTCCCGAGCAAAAGCGACCTCTGTCCCAAATTCTCAGATTCAAAAGTCAGGAGGAAGCCGAAGGAGATCATTTCTGAAGGAAGGATCAGGAGAAAGTGCGGATCCAAACTATATTCCACTAGAGACTGAAGATCGAGAATCGTCCAGAGATGATCAATTGAGTCATATCTGGAGCAAAAAGAGTAGAAGCGTTGGGGATTGGAGAGATAAGAGAGAAACAGGAAAATCGGAGATTGCGGATCCGAAGTCTATGGATCGAAAATCAGTAAAAGATTTCGCGTCCTCGATGATTAGATTCAGCGACTGGTGAACAAAGATGGCGGAGAAAAAGCAGAGGAAATAATGAACCATAATCCATTTGCTAAAGACATTATGTCAGCACCATTGCCGCACAATTTTAAACTTCTGACATTCACGATGTATGATGGAAGCACAGATCCAATGGAACACACGGCTCAGTTCAACTCCGTTATGATGCTAGCGAGGTAACTCCGATATTTTAAAGTGTCGCTCATTTCCATCTTCCTTGAAAGGATCTGCAACAACCTGGTTCTTGACTTATTACCGATTCCATTAAGGATTTTAAGGATTTGTCGAAAGTATTCTTGTCAAGATTCCAAAGTAGCATGAAAAGCAGCAAAATTGTTGATAACTTAGCTACAATCCGTCAAAAATCGGGAGAATCAGTTCGAAATTATATGAAGAGATTCAATCAGGAGTCAATTCAAATTAAAAATTTGAATGAGGCGGTGGCATATGACGCTATGTTCAGAGGCCTAATAGATGAGCATCTTCTGGAATTCCTGATCATGAACAAGCCAGCGAATATAGCGGAATTGACGACTCGTTGTACGGTATGCAAATATGAAGGACATTCTCCAAGCAAGAAAAGAAACGCAGCGGTGGAGTTAAAAGGAAAGATGATGGAGTTGTGAAATCTGATCGAGAGATCGAGAGAGAGCGAAGGAATAGCGAGGAGCTTTTCAAGAAATATTCTCGATCGTCAATACAGAAAGGACATCCCAAAACCATTCCAAGAAAACTACACTCCTCTCAACGCAAGAAGATCGGAAATTCTGATGCAAATTCAGCATCAGAGATTTATGAAATGACCATTACCTATGATAGCAAAGGCGGATGAGAGGAATCCGAATAGGTTCTGTAGATATCACAAAGATCATGGTCATGATACCGATGACTGAGAATTCCGAAAAATGAAATTGAACGACTGATCAGTCAAGGAAGATTGGACCAATATGTTCAAAAGAGAAATGGGGGCAACAGAAGAAATGCCGCTGATCAGCCGAGAAGGTGGAACAATTGAACACCAGCTAGAGAAGAACAAGCCAAGGGAGATTTTCAGTACAACTCTCCAGAGGAAAATACTAAACAGCAGGAAAATCGGCAGATTCAACAGAAGCAGTCCCCCGTCATGACCATCCTGGGAAGTTTGGACTTAAATTCAATTTCAAAATCTAAGGCGCATGCCGGTATGTGAATACTTGTCGAATCTCATGTTATTCCTAGAAGAATCAAAATGATGAAGGAAATAGTCTTCACGGAGGAAGAAATGGAAGGAATTCAAGAACCACACGATGACGCCATTGTGGTGGTTATCGAGGTGGCAAACAGAGATATTCATAGAGTTCTGGTAGACACAGGATCATCTGTAGATATCATGTCTTACGAAGCTTTTTAGCGATTGAAGTTGGATACGGTCAAGATAAAACCTTGCAGCACAAGGCTATTTGGATTTTTTGGAGAGTCTACTTCGGTAGAGGGGACTGTGGAGCTAACAATAACACTTGGAACACATCCACAAACGGTAACTACAATTACTAAATTTTTGTTAATAAAAAGTCTATCAAGCATACAATATAATTCTCGGGAGACCAACGTTGAATACTATTGGTGCAATAATTTCGACAAGACATTTGAAGGTCAAGTTCCCAACGAAGGAGGCATTGGAGAATGCAAATCAGATCAGAAAACTTCAAGGTAGAGCTATACTTTTTTGAAGGATTCAAAAGCACAAGGTAAGGCACTCGCCTTTACTGTTGAGGTTACGGATAACAGGGATGAGGAAAAAATTCAAAGAGGTGAACCGGTAGAAAAGCTGGAAAAAATTTGTTTTGGTTTGGAGAATCCAGAAAAAGGGACCATGATAGGAGCTGATCAGAACAGTCAGGACAAGGAGCAATTGAAAGAATTTCTTCAGCAAAACGCAGATGTCTTTGCCTGGTCAGCACAAGACATGCCAGGTTTAAGCAGAGAAGTGGCGGAGCATTGTCTATGGATAGATAAATCTATCAAACCGGTGAAAGCAGAGACGAAGGAATTTCTCGTCGAGAAAAGCATAATGCAATTAAGGTTGAAGTGGACAAACTTAGGAGATCCGAGTTCATTGAGCAAATCGAGTGTCCAAGGTGGCTAGCAAATGTGGTAATGGTGAAAAAGCATAATGGAAAATGGCGAATGTGTGTAGATTACACTGATTTGAACAAGGCATGTCCCAAGGATTGCTATCCTTTGCCGCGAATTGATTAGCTAATCAATGCTACATCAGGTCAGCAAATGTTGAGTTTTATGGATGCCTATTCTGGTTATAATCAAATTCTTATGAAGAAGGAGGATCAGCCTCACACGGCATTCATGACCAATCGGGAAAGCTATTGTTATAAAGTTATGCCTTTTGGGTTAAAAAATGCTGGTGCAACATACCAAAGGGCAATGAACAAGCTATTCGCTGATCAGATTGGAAGAAATATGGAGGTTTATGTAGATGATCTTCTTGTAAAAAGTCAATTTAAATCTGATCATCTCGCCGATTTAAGAGAGTGCTTTGATGTATTGAGGAGAAATGGAATGAGACTCAATCTCGAGAAGTGTGCATTTGGAGTTTCATCTGGTAAATTCCTAGGTCTCATGGTCACACAGAGGGGTATTGAAGCAAATCCAGAAAAATTCAGGGCTATCTTAAATATGACGGCTCCCAGCAGTATGAAAGAAATTCAAAGCTTAACGGGAAGAGTTGCGGCATTAAGTAGATTTATATCCAGATCGGGAGATAAGTGTGCACCATTCTTCAAGGCTTTGAAGAATCTAAATGCACTCAACGAATTCAAATGGTCGGAGGATTGTGCGAATTCATTTGAAGAGCTGAAGAGGAGGTTGACCGATCCACCGGTTTTATCTCGACCAAAGCCCGGAGAGAGCTTGCAGATATATCTATCTTCTTCAAAGGTGGCGGTAAGCGCGGTGTTAATCCGGGAGGAAGGTATTGTTCAAAATCCTATCTACTTTGTAAGCCATACATTGTTAGATGCGAGAATCTAGATATCCGGAATTTGAGAAACAGGGCTTTCGCCTTAATAGTAGCAACCGGAAGCTCCGACCCTATTTTCAAGCTCATCCAATTATTGTTCTTACTAAGCGGCCTTTAAAGAAAATACTGCATAAACCTGATCGGCGGGGAGAATGGTATCATGGGCGATAGAGTTAACGAGAACATGATATAGATTATAAACCTAGAAGCTGCGATAAAGGCACAAGTTTTGGCCGATTTTATTCTTTGAAAGTATTTCATCACCGAGAGGAGGAAAAAGATTCTAGTAAGGTGTCTTCTGTGTGGACCTTACATGTAGATGGGTCAAGTCATTTGCAGGGATCAGGAGCGGGAGTGATTTTACAAAGTCCATTCGGATTTGTAATTCAAAATGCACTTCGGTTTAATTTTCATGCTTCAAACAATGAAGCAGAATATGAAGCTCTTATTGTAGGGTTACGACTAGCCAGATCTCTCTGTGTTCAAAGCATCGAAGTAAAAAGTGATTCTGAGCTGGTGGTCAGTCAAGTCACGGGAGCGTATGGAGCAAAAGATGATCGAATGGTCAGCTATCTTAAAAAAGTATCACAATGTAAGGAGTGGTTCGCACAATTCTCAGTCACGAGGATATCTCGAAATCAAAATAATGAAGCAGATTCTCTGGCAAAATTGGCATCCGCAAAGTCTATTTCTATTCCACAAACTGTATATTATGAGGAGCTAGATATTCCGGCATATTCGAGCCCAGAGATAATGGAAATTGACGCAGATATATCTTGGATGGATCCTATTATACAGTATCTAAAGGATGGTATTCTTCCTGAAGATAGGGAAAAGGCCAGAACTGTGAAAAGGAGAGCTGCCAGGTTTATTCTAAAAAATGAGTTATTATATAAAAGAACAGTTTCTAGACCACTTTTGAAATGTTTGGGACCCTCTGATGCTCTTTATGCCTTATCCGAGGTTCACGAAGGAATCTGTGGAAACCACTTAGGTGGGAAAGCTTTGGCGTATAAAATTTTAAGACAAGGATTTTATTGGCCACGAATGCAATCTGAGGCGATTGAGTTTGTAAGAAGGTGTCATCAATGCCAGATTCATGCACCAATTCAGATCCAGCCAGCAAAGCAGCTAACATCAATTCTTAATCCTCTCCCATTTGCTATGTGGGGTATGGATTTGTTGGGACCTTTTCCGGTTGCAACTGGAGGGAAAAAGTTTGTAGTGGCTGCAATCGATTATTTTACGAAATGGGTAGAAGCAGAAGCCTTGGCAACAACTACCACGAGTCAAATTGAAAAATTCTTCAGAAATCATGTCATATTCAGATATGGCCTACCAAAGATTCTCCTGGCCGATCACGGATCGCAATTTGACAATGAAAGATTCAAGGAATTCACCAGTGCGACTATCATATTGAGTGCAAACACTCATCTGTGGCATATCCTCAATGCAATGGCCAAATTGAGGTAACAAACAGAACACTTTTGCAGGGGATAAAAAAGAGGCTGGATGAAGCGCATAGTTTGTGGATTGATGAACTACCTCATGTACTATGGGCGTATAGGACTACGGTCGGGACCCCAACGGTGAAACACCTTTCGGATGGCGTATGGGTCGAAGCTTTGGCTCCGTGGAGGTTATGGTGGGATCAAACAGATATGAGGGATTTGATCCAATAACTAATGAAGAAGGACTGCGGGCAAACCTCGAATTTTTAGATGAAGTCAGAGAAAAGGCCTTATACCGTAATATGGAATATCAGAGGAGAATAGCAGCGTATTATAATGCTCTAATCAAACATAAATCTTTCAGAGTAGGAGATTTGGTTTTGAGGAAAAAATCAGCATCAGATCCAAGGAACTGTGGAAAGCTTTCTGCAAACTGGGAAGGGCCATATGTGGTAACAAAAACTGTGAGCAAAAACACATATTGGCTGAAGGATTCTCATGGAAGTTGTTTGAAACGACCGTGGAATGTAATTCACCTTAAGAAATATTATCAGTAGAAAGAATTTTCTGGTATTCTTGGAGAAAGCATTTTATTAAACGTGGTCATCCAAAGTTTCTTCTTCATTATTAATCCAAAGGACATTTATGCGAACCAGTTCTTCTGATCAAGCCATTTCAACGCTGATCCAGGGTCATTCTTTCTGAGGATGATCCCGACTTTCCGAAGTCAGGCCCAAGTGGTCAGCCTTCCGAGGCCTGGTCATGCTTTCGAAGCTGATCACGGATCATTCCGTACCGAGGGTGGTCCCGACTCTTCGTGAGTTAGGCTCAAGTAGCCAGCCTTCCGAGGCGTGATTATGCTAGCTGATCCGGATCATTCCTTCCGAGGGTGATCCCGACTCTTCGTGAGTTAGGCTCAAGTAGCCAGCCTTCCGAGGCCTGGTCATGCTTTCCGAAGCTGATCACGGATCATTCCGTACCGAGGGTGGTCCCGACTCTTCGTGAGTTAGGCTCAAGTAGCCAGCCTTCCGAGGACTGGTCATGCTTTCCGAAGCTGATCACGGATCATTCCGTACCGAGGATGATCCCGACTTTACGTAAGTCAGGCTCAGGTAGCCAGGTCATGCTAAGCTAATCACGGATCATTCCTTTCGCGAGGGTGATCCCGGATTGTTCCTTCCGAGGAATGATCCCGACTTTCCGAAGTCAGGCTTAAGTAGCCAGCCTTCCTCCGAGGCCTGGTCATGCTTTCTAAAGTTGATCACGGATCATTCCTTTCGCGAGGATGATCCTGGATTGTTCCTTCCGAGGAATGATCCCGACTTTCCGAAGTCAGGCTCTAGTAGCCATCTTTCTAAGGCAGCATTCGGATCGAGTACGACGGAATTAATCAGTAAAATAACTCAAGGATCAGGTTACACCGAGGACTATTAATCGAAGTTCAAAGATCAGATCAGGTATTAAATCAACATCTCAAGGTATTTGATCAGGTATTAAAGTTCTTTTCAAATACTTTTTCATCAGAAGTATTTCAGCAGAAGTCAATTTACAAAGTTTGATCAAAGATATATACATCTAATCTAATCAATTATGAATTGGTTAGAAGATGATAGTTAACATTACGAAAGATACTATTATGTCGAAACTAAATTTTATATATATATATTTATATATATATATATATATATATATATATATATATATATATATATATATATATATATATATATATATATATATATATAATATAAAAATAATAACAATAGAAGGAAGGAAGAAAATTTCATTCATATAAAAGTTGAACAAGTTAAAAAACCTCATATGCAAAAGAGGTAGGCAAGAAAGAAAAAGGTATGTTCATAAAGCAAAAAGAGTGTTTTCTTCATATTTGTGGTTTTGTAGATGGATCAACATCGTAGCATTACCGGGATGGATCGACATCAACAACATCATTAGCAGACAATATCTTCATCTCCTTGAGCGGGTAAATTATCATCATCATTATCATCTGAACCACTGGCAGAATGATCTGGGCCAGAGCTGGAGGAATCACTCATATCATTATCAGAATCATCTTTTGATGAGCAATCAGAGCTGGGATGCTTCAAATTCCTAAGATCAAAAAAGGTTCTAGAAGGGAGGAATTCTGGGGATAACAACTTGAAATCTAAACCAGGATGAGTCTTAAGGATTTCTGAAAAAATTTGGTCAGAGCAATCCTTTACCATATTCTTGCAAAACCCTAGGAAAGTTGGATTATCTCCAACTTCCTTCATTGAGGAGGTAACTGAATTTAAGACTATCTGGTTTTCACTTTGTATTCTTCTCTTCTCAATTTCAAACTGTTTCCTCTCCCGCCTCTAAGTCTTCATGCAGCAAAGTTTTGAATTTTAAAGTTTCATCCGGGAGAGAGCATGAAGGTTTTCTTTCTCTTTAGAAACCAAATTAAAGGAAGCATCGAGATTATTTTTTTCTGCTGTTATCTCATCGAGTCTTAACTCCAAACCATTACTTTTATCCTCCAAAGCAGACTTCTCCAGCAGAATTGAACTGAAAGCTTTCACATGATATTCTTGAGCCAACTCTAAAGCTGTATTTAGCTTTTCAATCTCATTAAACTTTTCCTGGAGTTCATTCTTTTCCTTCTCAATACTTTGTGACCAGACCAAGGCTCTGGTTAGCTTTCCTTTAAAATCTTCTCTTTCACCTGTGGCAATTTTGGCCCTGTCAAGGGCATCATCCTTTAACATTTTAAGTTGAAAAAGCTCATTCCTATGATTCAAAACGGCTTCTCTCAACATAGAAACTTCTTCCTGCAATTCAGCACAATGGTCAGAGCAAATTTCATAATCAGTATGCAAACTATCAAGATCATTCATCAAATCTATCTCTCTGAACTCAACTGCTGTTAATTTTCTCTCTGAAGATCCCAATTTTATTTGAAGATCCTGTACCTCATTAACCAATTCGAAGTTCTTTTTGATCAGTTCATCATTTTCCTGAGACAAAGTTTTTTCTCTCTCCAATACTTCAGAAAATGCATTGAAGGCAGCCCCAAAACATCTGTTGATCAATCAATATATATATATATATTAAAAACAATATAAGTAATCAAATCAATACTAAATTAATTCTAAATAAAAGAAAGGGAAAAAGGTCTAATTCTTACCCCCACCCATGAGAATAAAGGTCAGAATCAGACATCCGTGCAGTATTCCTCTTGTCACGAGGGATTCTGCCTTTTGTACCCCATTCTCTAGCAGCCTCCCAATTACGGCTGGCCGTATGATTTTCTTTTAAAAACCACTCAGGGTGGAAAGGATTCCCGGAATCAGCATTGCTCATGGTATCATCAACCTGGTCAGGGGCTGGTTGGAGATCAGCTATCTCAAGAATATTCTCAGGATTAACATTTACTGCAACATCATTTGAACCAGTCTGCATGATGATATTTTCTTGGTTTTCATGACCATCATGAGGGTCAATTACCATGAGAGCTTCAGGTGGGACAAGATTATTCTCTGGTAGAGCTACTTCATGAATTTCATGGGAAACATTTTGGTTATTTTCCTCCAAAGGAGGAACATCTTGATCACTTTTCTCAGGAGGGGGAACATCAGTATCTGGGGCAGCAACAACATCAGTATCTGGGACAGCAACATCCAACACAGGGATGGATAAAGGTAAAACGGAAATTTCATTCACACGATCCTCGGCAACAACATCCAAGGGAGAGACGGGAACATCAACATTTTCATCACATAATTGATCAGCTATTTCCTCAATAATACCACCTGCAGCATGTGTTAATATGTCTTCAGCAATTTTCTTCAAATGGTCAGAAGAATAGTCAAATAAATCCTTACCTTGACCTTCGTCCTCAACCATTTTTTCTGGGAAGACGGAAGTATCATGAGGAATTTCTTCACGTGGACTATCTTCAACAGTGGGAACTTCTGTGGGGGCAGTATGAATTTCTTTTCTTCTTTTCTTCTTCTTCTTTGAGCCAGACGAGCCCTGGTCAGAAACTGGACCTGTAGACCTAAGTCTACATCTCAATGTATTGGAGGTTCTGGAGGTCCTCATCTTGGGACCAGGGGTTTCACTTGCAACTGTTTTCACAATTTGCACATCAGCATCTTCTCTGATGGCACTTTCTGGAGCCGGGGTGGTTTTCTCTTGATCAGGGGAATCTCTCTTAGCAGTTTTTCTTTTTGAAGGATGACGGGCAATGTGTTTTCTTTTCTTGGAGGGTTTAATAACCCTAGAATCGGATTTCTTTTCCTCTGAAACACTTCTTCGTAGATCAGCAACATTAAGGATGGGACGAGCAATTACTTCTGATGGTAAAAATATATGATAATGAGTAAGGATTACAAAAAGAAAGAAAGGTATACAACAGTTATTATCTTTACCTGGAAAAAGGCCGTGACTAATGAGACCTGCATCTGTCTTCAACTTGGCCGCATCTATGGGAGTTCCAGTCGGAATCATACTCCAGGTTATTCGGTCATATTCAGTAAGCACAGGACGTACTTTTAGAGGAGATAAGGATTCCAAGGAATGAAGACACCATCGAGACCGGAAGTTTGGATTTGGAATGGCGCAGAAGAAGTATTTTTCCCGCCATTGCTTGTTGTCATGGGGAATGGAAGAATCAATGAAAATTTTGGATTCTCTTCCCAGTTCACCCACAATGCAAGTTCTTCTAGCAAAGTGATGGTATCCGCGTTTGCGGGATACTTTCAAGGTGTAATAATTTCTGAAGAGGTCAACAGATGGGACACGATTCATCTGGAGAATAAATGCAAAAAAACAGTAAACCAGTCTCCAACTATTTGGAGTAAGTTGAGAAGGGCAGACATGATAATAGTCCAATAAAGATTGAACTATGGGAATCAGGGGGATTCTAAAACCTAAATCAAGGTGATCAAGGTAGATGGTGATAACACCATGATCAACTGAGTAAGGACGGTCGGAGGAGTCAGGAACCCATACTCTAGCATCAGAAGGAAAATGGTAACTTTCCAAATAAGAATCCAGGTGGGATTTCTTTATTTTGGTGGGATACCACTCGGGACCAGCATGCTTTGGGTCCATTTTTTCTCTGGACATGTTGACAGGAGTATAAAGAAGGATGGCTTCATCATGAGCATACGGAACAGGTTTCCGTCCGAAGGATTATGCTGAGAGGAGGAAGAAGCACCAGACACGTTTTTCATTTGCTCGCTGCTTGGAGGTATATCGGGTTGGGCGGGAGGTACTTGGGTGCTTGAAGGATTGGAAGCAGGATCCATGGCGGAGACAAGAAAGGAAGAAGAAGAAAACTAGAAAGGTAAAATCTGAAAAAGAGTGATAAAGGAAATAGCAGATAGGTATGTTTGATGTTCGCGAAGAAGAACAGAGTACGGAAAGGAAAAGGCGACAGTTGACAGATATATATATAAAGAATGAGAGAGGATTTCTTGAAAGGAGGGGGAAATACACGATGGCCCAAAATCAATGGTCATTACCTTTCGTAACCGACGCGTGGGATCAATCGGCTAACGTATGAAAACAAGAGATTGAAAAGAATGAAGATGATGTGTGAAAGGGCAAGGGAACAATATGATGGTAATGCATGGGAAAAAGACGAAATCAGTGATCAAGCGGCGGTAACGTTAAGGAAGTTAAAAAGTTATATTTGAAAATTCATAAAAGGTCTGACAAGACAGTGATTTCAGCCGGTTTTAAGATAACTTGGGGGCTGAGTACAGTAATATAATTTCAACCAATACAAAGGACATGATTTCATGAGGGACATGGTTATAAGCAGATTTTCAAGATAATGATGATATGATATGATAACTCGTCATCAAGGTTTTGAAGAAATCGAGGATTACCTGGGGAAAAGGCGTAATAGCTGGACAAAGAATACTGTGTGATTTTGATGAAAAGGATAAAACCTGCTGATCAGAGTCTCATTTAGATTCAACCTGATCAGCAGGCTTGGGGGCTTATGTTGTAACTAATATATCCATTACCGGTTTATACCGGTCAAACCAACCTCAGCCGGGTTCAATTGAGAGATAAAAGCAAGATGATCAAAGACGTCCAAAAAGGAGAGATGATCTGATGGTCATGATTGAAAGAGTATTATAAGCGGGAAAGCCAGTATAAAAGCGAGGGAAGATCCGTAAGAAGGAAAGTCTCTAGAATCAACCAAAACTCTAAGCTCACTCTGATTGAACTCCATTACTAGCATTTGAGAAGCTCCAGAGAGCTCTGTAAACACCATCGACACCATACTGACTAGATCGTCGGAGACGAGACGCCGATCAAGACGATCGGCTCCGTTTCTTACTGTGATTCTGTTTCTTTCAGGAGTGAGAGGTTGATTGATCGAAGAGCAAACTCGGGGGGGGGGGGGGGGGGGCGGGGGGGGGGTTAGATTTACAGCTCTGTTGGTCGATTGGCCCAATCGACCACCCAGTCGACCAAGCCAGTCAGCAACGCCAAGACAGGGAATTGAAGGCCCAACTCAAGTCTAAACCTAATGAGCTTCTCCCAACACAACATATGGCTTACCTAGTATAGAAAAATGTCTTTGAATCATGTCCAACTGTACTTCAAGTCCATCAACTTGACTCATCTTCAACAAGGTGTAGTTTCCTTTCTAGTTCTGAACAAGCTTCCAAGTATGGAACACCATCATCAACTTCCATGGGTTCTGGGTCAAACACCATGTCTTCCACTGAGATGGCCCATAGTTGGTTCTTCCTTTACTTCGGATCTTTGGACATACAAACAACAGGGTTTCCAGTTCAAGGTCAGGGTTAGGATAGGGTTGGATTTCACAAAACTCAACTGAACAATCTCACCAACCCCCCCCCCCCCACCAAATTGCAAAACCAGTTAATGTGATTTGGATTAAACCACATAAACTGAAGAAAACACTAAAAAAGATGCATTTTTTACACAAAAAAGATTTTATTCAAGGAATCCCTTAACTTTCTTCCACAAGTTAATAATTAAGAAAGAATAAAAGAAAAATCAAGAGAAAAAAAAACTGTTGAAAAGATTGTTCTAACGATCAAATGCTTCATCGATACACATCAAACAGAAGTCCAGAGCAAACAATATACCTGTAAGAATGCGCCTACTGTAGCTAGTATTTTAGTTAGAAAAAAACTAATTCGCTATGGCAAAATGAGAAAGGGGAAAACAACACCTAGTTGAGGAATTCTTGGATGAAACTACACAGCAAAAAGAGATAGCGAGTTTTAGATAGGATTTTAATCTCCAAAAAAGATGATCAAAACCCTAACAGAAAGCATAAACAAATGAGGATGATGGAAAGAGAGAGAAGAGAGAGAGAGGGAACAAACATTTAGAAACGAGTTGGGAGATTAGGGTAGAAGACAAATCAACACATACCTTATTTAGAGCTTCTTCTTCTTCTGAAACTAGAGCAGAAGATGAAATCAGGTAGGAACATCATTCACCTTCCACTGGTTCATCACGAGCAGCATTTCACCCGCTCGGTGTTCTTCATTTTATCTCCATCAAATGGAAGAAGACGAAATCAAGGTTCCCTTCAACGATATTCAAAAAACAAGTTGGGAGATTAGGTAGAAGAAGAATCAACACCAGCATATCTTCTTTAGAGCTTCTTCTTCTCCAAAGCATCTATTCTGAAATTAGGTTACAAGATGAAATCAAGATACGCGCCCCACTCCCCTTTTGTTTTGTGTTTTTCAAATGATTTTGAAAATCATATAACTCGGTTCGTTCTGTCCAGTGCTCTAGTTCGGTTTGTAGAAAGCAATCCAAACAGTTTGCTCACTTAACCCTTCGAACTCCGATCAATGGCCAAGATTGATTTTAGTCGTATCCGACGGCTGGCTTGACCTTCCTGCCATTAAATGCACATAACTCAAACAAAATCTGTTGAGAAGAGGGAGGCTTGCTGTTGCAGACGAAGACTGAGAAGGGGAGTTGCAAAGGGTTGCAAAGGTAGCCGAAGAAGGGGAAGGGAAGTTGTAGAGGTAGGGAGAAGGGGAAGGCGAGTGAAGAGAGAGACGATTGGAGGGATAGACAACGATGAGTGAGAGGGGCATTAGGGTCATTTACATGGGTGAGGGGTAGTATTGTCCATCAACAAGGGTGAGGGGCAAAATGGTCATTTTAATTTTAAAGTTAATAGAAAAGTAACAATGGGTAACTTGTAATTTTTGAAAAAGGTCAATTAAAGCAGCATGCAATTTTTGCCACTTAAGTGAGCAATCAAGAGTTTTGGCCTAACTTAAGTGGGCAGCATGAGAAAAACTCCAATAATTTTGGTGCTTTATTTATTTATTTTTTTGGGTTTGTGGAGAATACAAGAATAGGTGATAGGTGTTTGTTAATATCATTCGTTCCAGCTCTTTGTTGAAGGCTTATGGGACAAAGGAACTCATCTTGGTGGACAAGGGTGTATTTTATGGGACTGTCAAGGCAATTTTGTGGCAGCTCAATGTAGAGGCAATGAAGGACCTCGACAACGATTAAGGAGCTTGAGGCCATTAGGGACGACCTTCTCTTAGCTATTTTCCTTGTGGTTCTTGACCTCCAAGTGTACTCGGACTATAAACCTACAGTGTAGGCTTTATTAGGATCTTCTACTTCTTTAGATTGGATGTGTAAAGGTCTCTTACTTGAGATTTTTAAACTTTTCTCTCAATTTAGGTTTGTTTGGTTTTAATAAATCCCTAGGTCTAGTAACTCTTTGGCTGATTATTTAGCTAAGGGTGATAGGTTGTTTAAGCTTTTTAGACATTGGTGGCGTATTCCCCCCTTTCATTGTCTCGCCCTCCCTTCTATCTTTGAGCTCTATGTCTTTGGATCACTTTATTTGAATGAAATTTTCCTTTCTTGACAAAAAAAAATATCATTCGTTCTTTTGTTTCTAAAGAAATACCAAATGAAAAAAATGATTTCAAGAATGGGTTTTGCATGACATACTACATGTTTTGTTAGAGAACAAAAACTTCATATGATGGTCATAAGTCATAATAGTGAAGGTGTAATAACCCTCGTATTTTTAACCTGGAATCTGTATTGCAGGTCCGATAATCCGAAGGTCAAGCCGGAATAAATTGTGGAGTATCCGGATTGAAGTCCATGATGCATATCCTGAGTCCATGGATCTAGATTCTCTTGATGAAGAACCTGCTTTACTGGGAAAATGGATTTCCAGTTAGAGTCAAGAGTTGTTTAAAGATGTCCGGAACCAAGGTAAGATCTCCCCCACATGTTGTATAGGGTTAGGTTTGAGTTGGGGATCAACCCCTTGAGCAAAGCACCCAAGTATTGAATACTAGGGGCGGTTGCTTAAGGCGGTTGATTGGCCAATCAACCGCCCCAAGCGACTGCCTGGAATGCTTGCGGGATTTTTACCCTAATTTGCCCCCAGTTTAATATATATAGCAAACCCTGACCTTTTTACTCATTATTCTATTCGGGATTGCTGTTGTGGACGGTTAGGAGGCAGAGAACACATGTTGGAAGGTGAGAGAAGCGTGGTTGGTGAAGTAGATCCAATCCTTCGTCCGTTTTGTGAATCTAGTAAAGGTAAGTGATCCCCACACTCTCTATTTTATTTCCTCATCTTTTGGAGTGGCGTGGATCTATTCCCCTTAAGTTGGTGGTAACTGAATTGTATTGGTTCTATTCCCCATCAGTGAATTTGATTAGATTCTATCTTAAAATAGATCATTGCATTCGAATAAAGGATAGATCTAATTGAAGGAGATGAGTTGAATATAGAATCTTTAGAATTTTAGGGTTGCTGCTTCGTGCTTGTGTTGTAGACTTCTTAAGGATGAAATTTGGATTTAAATCTTCCCAAAATCGGAATAAAATTGGGAGATCAAAAGTCGTGAATTTTAGACTTGGAGACTATCTGTAATAGGGGTGGTCGCTCAGGGCGATCGTTTGACCCAACCAACCACCCCAAGTGATTGGCTGGGTCACAAAAGCTTTGTAAAGTTGGTTTTTGCTCTGATTTGACTCATGTCTTTTATGTATTTTTGCAATTATATATTTAGGTGATCTCTGATTTTACTGAAAGTGTTGTGGGTGAAGTTTATTTGCATTCTAGTAAGCTTTTACATATTTACAAGTAAGGACACACATTCTTATTTATATGCGATGATATGCTATATGATGAATTGTTTAATTCTTATATTATTCATTGCTCATGTAACTTGCTGTAGTTGTATAAGTCATTGAATTATAATTTGATGTATGCTGTAAATGATGTTTTTATATACTTTATCACTTTGTGATATAGATTGAATGATTATGATATAATGGTTGATAATGTGATGTAGTTGTGATGGAAGGGTATCCATTGCTTGGGATATCAGAGGCTATGGTATGGGACACATGTTCACTGATGCCCCCAACATTATCATAATTGCTGGATGACATACCTAGGGAGTCTAGATTGCATATATGGTTAGGTACCCTTACATGCTATTACCCTTTCGGTAGGGGAATTGAAGCCGAACAATTCACGATAATAGTGATGTGACTCTATTTCATCCTAAAGTGGTAGCTAGTCCGTGCGGAGATTCAGTGGTCCACTGTTGATCATATATTGGTAGGGTTGCATATGTTAGGGTTTGAGCTCATGGACATCCAAGGAGTGGCCGGGAGTCGTGAGGGGTCATGAGAGCCTCCGCCCCAACAATATGTCGATGACCATAGGGTTAGGGATGGAGTCCAATAGCGGTAGCCAGTCCGTGAGGGATCTCATTCATAGGTAGAGAAGGATACGGAATCGAGTTGGTTGGTGCCATAAGGGAAGTATTTGGACTTCATGTAGTATGTTACCGTATGATCTTGCATTGGATTAGAAACCCCGACATGTGTTAGTACTCATGGCAATGGTCATGGTAAGAGAGTGCTGACCTAAACCCCAGCCATGATTGATTGACGAGGACTGAACCCCCCCCCCCACCACCCAACCCCCAGGCACAACACCCCCCCGGGGCCCCGGGGCCCCCCCCCCCCCCGGGGGGGGCGGGGTTATGAACACCTTTTTTTGTGAAATCTTAAGGCATAAAGCATACATTTTATACACTTAGAATGGAGTTACCTTGGGTTTTATGTTGTTTTTGCAGATTTTAGGACTTTTCAAGACTTAAGCAATATTTGGAGTTTTGGGCTTGAATCATGCTATTTTACACGTCAAGAAGTCCATTCAAATTCTCAAATGCGAAAATGGGCCTGATCTGGAGCATGATGGGCTAGAGATGTGTGATTACGGGCCAACTCCGAAATATTGAAGAGATAAAGAAGGCAAATTTCATCTACGGCTGAGATTTCAAATCAAATCTACAGAGATATTATTGAGAGAGTCCAGATGGAAAAGAGTCCTTGCATACCTCAATATCTTATTTTCTATTTGGGATTTGATTAAAGAAAGAAAAAGAGGAAAAATAATTATTTTCAGATAAGGATGAAGCAAAAATCCCGTTTTTGAATGCCTCTGTCCAGTTTCGATCAAACCCTTCATCGAACGGTCATCCGATGTCCGATCGTGCTGATTTTTGGAGGAGAGTTTCACGACTACTTAAACCTCAAATCCAACGGTGGGATTATGCATCTGATCTCTCTAAGTCGGCGCGATTAGTACGTCAAAACCCTAATTGGATGAGTCAGATAGAAACCCTGAGTTTTATTCAAATTCAGCCGTGCTTCATATCTCATGTAAACTCTATAAAAGGAGAGCCTACTCCATCAAAGGAGAACGTGTCTTAGAGCTTAGTAGAAGCATTCTTTCTTCTCTCTTCAGTTTATTTATGTTTTCTCTAGTTTTCTTTGCTTGCATTAGTGAGATTTAAATTTCTAGATTCAATGTTTAGGTTTAATCTTTTTATGTAATGCAATTCAAGTTCAAGCTTCAAGTTCAAGATTCAATTTTTTTAGATTCGTTTTTCTCTGGGTCTAGCAATTGCAGATTTAGATCATTCCAGATCTAGATCTGGTTGTTAGGTTTGGTTGAGATTCGAATCGTTTGTTCAATTCGCAAGTAAGTAACCTTCTTTATTAATCTTCTCTCCTCCCTCCATTCCCGCTTCTATCTACCCCTCTATATTCTTAATTTAGGATTTACTTTCAGCATTATCATTATTTATTGTTCTGCCTATTCATTCATAATCTCGGACCACATAACCGGAGCAAGCCTACGATCGTGCCTCTCACCGCGGTGACGGGTGGTGTTGCATCCGCATTTTAGTTATTTCCTTTTCCTTTTATTGCTTTGTTTATTGCTTTGTTATTTACTTTCTGTTATTTACTTTCTGCCTATTCATTCATAATCTCGGACCACATAACCGGAGCAAGCCTACAGTCGTGCCTCTGCTCCTGGTGACGGGTGGTGTTGCATCTGCATTTTCCTGTCTTTTATTTATGCATTGATTGTGTTTAATTTATTGTTCGTTTCAATTCGATTGCATTAGATATATAGATTAGGATCGTTTAGTTTAGTTAATTAGTTAACAAAAAAAATTGAATCATTCCACTCTCGCATTACTATTAAGAAGTTCAAATTCTAAGTGGCATATCTCCCTGAGATCGACCCGTTAGCTACACGATACCGTGCGCTTGCGGTTACTTTTAAAATTCACAAACAAGTTTTTGGCGCCGTTGCCGGGGAGGTATTAGTCCACTTTGTTTTTCTAATTTTTAGGTAAATCGAAGTGATTTAAAAATAAAAAATTAAAATTCAAAGATATTACTCTTAACTTGAGTAGAAACAAAAACGTATAGTAGTCCCCACTCTACTGCAGAATCCCCAGGATTCGATTGTAGGTGGCTCCGAAGACTATACGGATTCCCTTGCTGTCAAACCTATAAGCGCTCAGCTATACGGCAACCTTACAGCTTTGGAATCATTGTTTCAATCTTTGTGGTGGGAAATTCACTACTTTCCCTTCATTTTTGTTATTTTCTTTTCTTTTATTCTTTAGTTACTTTATTTATTTTCTTTCATAAGAGTCATTAATTGCATTAAGTGGTTAGTGCATGTGTGTCTGGACTCGTGATTCTACAAATAGAATTGTACGAGTGTCTAACTTGACCATGGAAGGTCTACCTCCACCACCTCCACCTAAGAGTCTTAGGGATAGATTTTATCCTACCCGATCTGCACAACCTTCTTGTATACGTTTACCCGAAGTGAGGGGTAATAATTTTGAGCTCAAATCTCATTATCTATCTATGTTACCCCAATTTCATGGGTTACCTGATCAAGATGCATATTTGTTCCTTAGGGAGTTTGAGGAGGTTTGTGTCCTTATGAAGGTACAACAACTCACTGATGATGCTGTAAGACTAAGATTCATTACATTTGCATTAAAGGATCAAGCTAAAAAGTGGCTTTATAGCTTACCTAGGGATAGCATTTTCACATGGGAACAATTTACTGTGCTCTTCTTAAAAAAATACTTTCCTTTCTCTAAGATGAATAAAATAAGAAATGATATTCTTCAATTTCGTCAGAAACCCAGTGAGTCTTTTGCTAAGGTAATGGAGAGGTTTCAAAGCCTTCTCCAAGAATGCCCTCACCATGGTATAGAATTATGGCATTTATGCCAAATAATTTATGAGGGTATCGATTACCAAACAAAGCAACTTTTGGAATCAATGTGCCCCACAGGATTTACATCATTCACTGATGATTCCGAAGCTTGGAATTTTCTTTTAGACCTAGCTGATAGAACTAGAGAATGGGAGTCAACCCAAGAGTCTGAAAGGACTAGTAGGGGATATTTTGTTGATAGTCAAGTTCATAAGGAAGTACAAATAGATAACATTTTGAAAAAGTTAGAGACTTTGGTAGTTAAAGCTGCACCACCAAGTCAAGCACATTTTATTGACAAATCTATTGCTATGTGTGTATGGTGTCAGTCTCCTACACATGTAATTGAGGAATGTCCTAGCTATTCTGGAGACCAACATGAGAATGTCAGTGCAATGTTTCCAAACCCGTACAGTAACACGTACAATCCTGGGTGGAAGAATCATCCTAACTTTTCATGGTCTCAAGGGCATAACCAAAATGGATTAAACAATTATTCCACACAAAATCAATTTGGTGCCCCTCAAAAGCAAAATGCCCAATTTTCTCATTATCCAAATGTCCAGTTCCCTCAAGCCCCAAATTTCCAGAATGCCAATTTAGCTAGACCTATTAATCCACCTATTGTGCCTCATATGCCTCACATTGCACAAAATCAATCATCACCTGGTTTCAACAGAGGTAACAATCCAGAGTTTTCTCGTCTCTCTTCCTTAGAGAAGAATATGGAAGTACTTTCCAGCACCTTCATGACTTCTATGCATAATATGGAAAAACAAATTTCCACTCTTGCAAGTGCTTTATCTGAACGAGAAAAAGGTAAAATGCCTAGCCAACCTGAGTTAAATCCTAGGATTCAGATTCAACAAAGACCACAAAATCAAGTCAACCAAGTTGAATCCTCCCATTCTTCTTTAGCTTCAATTAATTCTGTGTCTGCATTGAGAAGTGGGAAAGGGTATTTAACAGGTGAGTCACATATTAATGAAAAGAGCGAGATTAGTGACCACTGTGATGAGGAGAATGTTCAAGTATCTCCTAATGAGGGTTTGTCTGAGAAACCCATAGAAGTTGAGGATGAGCCAGTTGCTTTAGCAGTACCTAAGTTTGGTGAACCACTATCAGAAACTATGAGAAAAGAGCAAATTTCAAATGAGAGTCCTTACGTTCCTAAGGCCCCTTATCCTAGCCGTCTAGTTAATAAGAAGAAGATTGCAACTATGGAGAAAATTTTTGATGTTTTCAAAAAGATAGAAGTGAATATCCCTCTTTTGGATGTCATATCCCAGATCCCCGCCTATGCAAAAGTGTTGAAAGACTTATGCACTCATAAAAGAATCACTAGCATTCCCAAAAAGGCGTTCTTGGCAGGTAACATTAGTTCCATAATTACTCAACCTGTAGCAACCAAGTATAAGGATCCAGGGAGCCCCACCATAGCTTGTGTCATAGGCAATACACACATTGAACATGCTTTACTTGATCTTGGTGCAAGTGTAAATCTGTTGCCTTACCATGTTTATAAGCAACTAGGATTGGGAGAATTGAAAGCAACTAGAACTACTCTTCAGTTGGCAGATAGGTCAGTTAAGATTCCTAAAGGGATGGTTGAAGATGTTTTACTGAAAGTGGGAGAATTTATTTTTCCAGTTGATTTCATTGTGCTAGATACTAAACCTTTTTCAATCAAGGATGAAATCCCAATAATTTTAGGAAGACCATTTTTGGCTACTAGTAATGCATTAATCAATTGTCGAAATGGCCTCTTACGATTATCTTTTGGAAATCAAACTATAGAGTTTAATATGTTCAGGATAGGGAAACAACCACAAATAGAAGAAGAGATCAATATGCTTGAGGAATCTTTTGATTTTCCTAATGATGTGATTACCAACTTTGAGATTGATTTTGATTCTAAATTTCAAGAATGTATGGATATGTTGGATGATGATAGTGAAACTTTCTTTTCCGAAGTTTTAAATTTTCACACACCTTTGGAGCCTATTAATCCTCTATCCATCTCCATCTCCATTCCCAAGCCCTCAATAATTGAACCCCCCAAGCTAGAATTGAAAGAGTTGCCTTCTAATTTAAAGTATGCTTTCCTGAGACAAGATAATCATCTTCCTGTTATTGTTGTCTCTGATTTAACTTCTGACAAAGCAGAAGAGTTGATCACACTGTTGAATGATAATAGAGAAGCATTGGGTTGGTCTATCACAAATATCAAAGGTCTAAGCTCTTCCATTTTACAACATCATATTCATCTTATGAAAGATGCAAAACCTTCTAGAAAACCTCAACGTATGATGAGAATTTTTTTTAACATTGTGAATGTTTTTCTTGAGATCTTTAGAGATGATTTTTCGATTCACGGTTTTTCTTATTTGGAGTGCCTTCCCCATCATACATTGATATTGAAGATAAGACTAAAGCTTCCCATGATAAGCACATCTTGACTGAAAGGTATACCCCTCATTTGTCTTCTTTGTTTAGCATACATGCATTGAGGACATTGCATTACTTAAGTGTGGGGGGGTATAGCTTCGTTGTAGATTTTAACTTTGACTTTTGGTTAGTATACATATTCTTTCAATTGCTATGATGTGTGAAATGAGAGTGATTTTGGTACCCATTGTGAACACATAAAAACCCTGTTGAGAGGAAGGTAACTTGTATATATGTTGAGATGAGACTTTCCTTAAAAAAATAAAAGGCCCTTAACTTAAGGCGTCGAACCATCTATGAGTTTTGTGGGTCCTTGTTTCTTTGGCTAGAAGTTGAGATCAATTTTGTGTAGGGCATGACAAAAGAAGAAAAAGAAGAAGAAGAAGAAGAAAAAAGGAAAAAAAAAGAGTAGAAAGTAAAAGTTGAATTCCTTGGAACTAGACAGGGGCACTCCGACTCGGGAATCGAGGTGACTTGATCGAAACTCTTAGGAAGGAGATTATTGAAAAGAACTCTCGCATCACTGTCTATGTGGGCATATGCAAAGCAAAGCTACAAAGTAACTTGGGTTTCTGGTGTCTGCTCCACCATGTCATTCAAGCCAACCGTAGTGGAGTAATGTAGAGTTCACTACTCAAAAGAAAAAAAAAAGGATAAATAAATAAATACAAGTGTCATCAATGCCTTGGTAAAATTGTTTGGTCAAAAATACTTCAAAACCTTAGTCATTGGTCCCCTTACTTTATGAGTGGTTTTGCTTAAAGGAGAGGTGTACTTGAAAGATATAAGGTGAGTCCTTGATTGAGATATATGCTAAGTCTCAAGAATCAATATGGGGTAATAAAGTTCAAGTGTGTGGGATCTTAAATCAATGGTGAGAAAAATTGTCATAGCTATTGATCTTGTATGAGTACTTACCAATTGTTAGAGTTGGAATTTGCAATGTTTTATTTTGAGCTAAAATTGGAATTTTGGATGTACATTCACTGCAAACATCCACGAGACAAAACTCGTCCTCTAGGGGTAACCTAGTGGTTTAAAGGCCTGTTGCACATGCTAAGTGTAACCGTGATTCCTACGAAAGTGAGTTAAGATTTATTTTGTTGCACTAGTTTCTTACCTGCATTTGTATTTTTCTTTAATTTTTGCTTGAGGACAAGCTTAGTCTAAGTGTGGGGGAATCTGATGAACACATTTATGTGTGAAATCTTAAGGCATAAAGCATACATTTTATACACTTAGAATGGAGTTACCTTGGGTTTTATGTTGTTTTTGCAGATTTTAGGACTTTTCAAGACTTAAGCAAATATTTGGAGTTTTGGGCTTGAATCATGCTATTTTACACGTCAAGAAGTCCATTCAAATTCTCAAATGCGAAAATGGGCCTGATCTGGAGCATGATGGGCTAGAGATGTGTGATTACGGGCCAACTCCGAAATATTGAAGAGATAAAGAAGGCAAATTTCATCTACGGCTGAGATTTTAAATCAAATCTACAGAGATATTATTGAGAGAGTCCAGATGGAAAAGAGTCCTTGCATACCTCAATATCTTATTTTCTATTTGGGATTTGATTAAAGAAAGAAAAAGAGGAAAAAGAATTATTTTCAGATAAGGATGAAGCAAAAATCCCGTTTTTGAATGCCTCTGTCCAGTTTCGATCAAACCCTTCATCGAACGGTCATCCGATGTCCGATCGTGCTGATTTTTGGAGGAGAGTTTCACGACTACTTAAACCTCAAATCCAACGGTGGGATTATGCATCTGATCTCTCTAAGTCGGCGCGATTAGTACGTCAAAACCCTAATTGGATGAGTCAGATAGAAACCCTGAGTTTTATTCAAATTCAGCCGTGCTTCATATCTCATGTAAACTCTATAAAAGGAGAGCCTACTCCATCAAAGGAGAACGTGTCTTAGAGCTTAGTAGAAGCATTCTTTCTTCTCTCTTCAGTTTATTTATGTTTTCTCTAGTTTTCTTTGCTTGCATTAGTGAGATTTAAATTTCTAGATTCAATGTTTAGGTTTAATCTTTTTATGTAATGCAATTCAAGTTCAAGCTTCAAGTTCAAGATTCAATTTTTTTAGATTCGTTTTTCTCTGGGTCTAGCAATTGCAGATTTAGATCATTCTAGATCTAGATCTGGTTGTTAGGGTTGGTTGAGATTCGAATCGTTTGTTCAATTCGCAAGTAAGTAACCTTCTTTATTAATCTTCTCTCCTCCCTCCATTCCCGCTTCTATCTACCCCTCTATATTCTTAATTTAGGATTTACTTTCAGCATTATCATTATTTATTGTTCTGCCTATTCATTCATAATCTCGGACCACATAACCGGAGCAAGCCTACGATCGTGCCTCTCCGCTTACGGTGACGGGTGGTGTTGCATCCGCATTTTAGTTATTTCCTTTTCCTTTTATTGCTTTGTTTATTGCTTTGTTATTTACTTTACTATTTACTTTCGCCTATTCATTCATAATCTCGGACCACATAACCGGAGCAAGCCTACAGTCGTGCCTCTGCTTCTGGTGACGGGTGGTGTTGCATCTGCATTTTCTGTTCTTTTATTTATGCATTGATTGTGTTTAATTTATTGTTCGTTTCAATTCGATTGCATTAGATATATAGATTAGGATCGTTTAGTTTAGTTAATTAGTTAACAAAAAAAATTGAATCATTCCACTCTCGCATTACTATTAAGAAGTTCAAATTCTAAGTGGCATATCCCCCCCCCCCAAAAAAAAAACAAACAAAAAAACAAAACCCCCCTTTCCTTTATTTTTTTTTTAAAAAAAAAATATTTTTTTTTTTAAAAAAATAAAATTTTTTTTAAATTTTAAAATTTTAATTTTTTTTTTCTTTTTTTTTTTTTCCTCTTTTTTTTTTTTTTTTATCCTTTCTTTAATTTTTTTTCTTTTTTTTTATGAGTTTTTTTTTCCTTCTTGAGTTCATCATAACTCATTCTTTCATTGTATGTTACTATATATTGTACAGATAGTGTTCCCAAATCAGGAGAAGTTCCGTATGATTGGAGCAACTCCTATGAAGAGACTGTGGTACCATCAGTGGGAGACGGAAATGTTTGCCACAAAGCCTCCTGCGAGTGCTTGGAGTGTGCTTACAACACCCATTGACGGTGGGGGGGGGACAACTCATCTGACATTTTGATTAGTTTATTATTTTTGCTTCCACTATACTCGATAACATTTGAAATTGGTGTTATTTTGATTATTTTCGTTGATTCATTCTTGGAGTATTTTTGACTCCTGTAATTCTTTTTAATTAATTATTTGAACTTGTTTTTGCTTATGATTTCTATTTCTTGCATTTATTATTATTGATGGTAAGACCGTGGATCCTTGTGACGGATTGTACCCATGGGTTGTTGGGCGGAACCACTCCCCCCATCAATTTCTGATAATTTGTAACATAGATAGATGTAATTATGAATTTGGCATTCATATATTAAATATGACAACACATTAGCAAGTTGAGTATCAAGTTCATTTTATTCAGACATTCTCAATTAAGCCAGCTAGCCTCACCCTTCTTTAATCCTCATGACTTCAATATAACCTTTTCCATCAAGCTTCCGAGAAAAGAATGCCTTGATGTAATCTTCACCTGTCACTCTTCTAAACAATGCTGGCCTATCTGGGCTGATCAAGCTTCTTGCGGGACCCAGTTCTTTATCAGGATTTGGCTGGTAGAATGTCGCTATGGAGAGCCTCTCTTTCTGTGAGTTGACTGTTGCCCTGTGCTCAATGCTTCTGTAAGTCCCATTGCTCACAATCTATCAAAAGAAAGAAACCAAATCATTGATAGAGACCAAAAGGCTAAGAAGATTAATGCATTTATGTGATCTCTACCTCCATGATATCTCCAATATTGACTATAAAAGAATCTGCAAGAGGCTTAACAGGAATCCAATTTCCATCTTTTCTGATCTGAAGGCCTTCCATTTCGTTCACTTGAAGGAGAATTGTCAAACCTGAGGCATCTGAATGTGGTGAAATGCCAATCACTAGCTCTGGTTGAGGACATGGAGGATAGTAATTCATCCTCATTCGTTGCAACGCATCATCGAATAACTCTTTTATTTCACTAATCTCCATCTTCAAGGCCTTCGCCATCTGTTCTAATATTGTCATACCCATCTTTTTCATTTCCGATGAGTACTCATCCAATGTGTCTCTGCAAGAGAATGCATTTAGCATATAATTAAGTAGGAGAGAGAGAGAGAGAGAGAGAGAGAGAGAGAGAGAGAGAGAGAGATCAACCTCAAAGGAAGGGGGAGTTTGGGTAATAACTGGGGCTTCCGAAGGTATGTTGGCTGGGTTACAATGTAGAAAATGTCTGCCCAATCAAGCTTTTGCTCCTCAGATACAACAAAGGCCTGCCCAAAGCCCTCCAGGTCTCCTGGTTGCTGCCAGAACTTCTTTTTCTCCTCCATTGGTAGGTTGAAGAAATCTTGAATCTCCAATTTTATCTTCTCCACCAGTGAAGAGCTGACTCCATGGTTTATCACCTGTAGCACATTCCACTTGTTTAGCAAATGAAGACTTCAAAGTAATAAGCGAAGTACACATAGAAAAGGTGGAATTGATTCATCTACTCTCCTCCTTTCACTATTGTCCATCATATATTTAGAGGTGGGTCTTTATCTTGAATGTGTAGTGGAGTGGTGTAAGGGGAGTACAAACCTCTACCCCTGTGGGTAAAAAATCTAGACTCCAAAAGATGTACACCTTAAACAGCGTCCAGATCCTTTGCCACACATTAGGAGGGGATTCACTAGGGGGTCAACCTTGATTTTTCTTATTAGAATTCAAATGTGCATGACGCCTCTCTTAATGTGTGATGGAAAGATGTGAGGGAGCACAACCTCTACCAGTTAGGGTAGATGATTCAGATTCCCTTCAACACTCCTCTTAAAAAAAAGTATATAGCTCGATCATACAAGTCACCCAAGAGTGATAGAAATAAGCTGTAATGAACTTGAACTCGAATTCAAGATTTTCTACAACTGCATCACTTTGCTAGCTTTGAAGCTCTGAATGAGATTATTCAGAGGCAAATGAATGAAGACTCATGGAGCTATTAGAGACAAGATTAGCTGGCCTTTTTAGGCATATCAAAAAAAATCCTAAGCGTTCCTTTGATTTAGGGGAATTCTAGATATGCTTGTCACTTTCTTATTGGTTGTCTCAAGAAATACCTACAACATTTAGATTCTTGTTGTAAGGTGTTTTGATGGGTCTTCCTGTTATTTTTAAGTAAAGATCAAATATTCAAAGAATTTAAAAAAGTATTTAGAAAATGAATACCACATCATCATCATTAAAAAGCTTTCCACATCAACAATTCACTAGCTCAATAGGAATCATATGTAATTTTGATTTTATTCTTCGAGAGTTGAACTACATGGCTCACTAGTCTCTTGTCAGGATGGTCCCGTTCCTGCCTAGTAGAACAAATTTGTCTGACTTCAAGGTGGGTTCTTCGTCTCTGTATTTGAATCGTCTACCTTTTTCTAGGCCTTTTGAATAAAGCACCTTTATTAGGGAAAAAAATATTCAATAGGAACCATAAAGATTCTCCAATAGCAAGGATTTTATTATCTCAGGTTGGTCATTTTTTATTCAAGAGTCCGTTACATTGATTTCGGCTTGGACTTACTGGTTTCTTGTTGCAAGTACCAATCCAAACATAGACCATTACCAAAAGTTTTGGTTTCAATTTGGTTTTGAATTCATAGTAGTTTAGGTTCGGGTTGGATCGATTTGGAAATCATTGCCAACTAATTATCAAACTGCTTAAGCTGGTTTCAAATAAAAAAGTCATGTTTTATTAAAAAAATAAAAAATTATACAGTCTTGGATCTTGTCCCTTGGGCTTAAGAGTTAAGGCTCAAATTATACTAAGGTTTGTTTGGTCAGTTTATGCACACTTTGACTATATCCTCGGACCTAAACTCTTTCGTTTAATATAATAGTTGTTATTTTGTTTTAACAAAAAAAAAAAAAAAAAAAAAAAAAAGACTATATCCTTGGAAAGGTAGTTGTTACATATTACATATATAATTTAAATGAAAAACATGGCTTTGAAGCTTCACCCTTAGCTTGGAGGGAATTCGAATTCTTGATCTACCATTTAGGAGCATTGGTCTTTTGTCAACTGAGCAAATCTTCTAAGTTAAACCAACCACCTTAACTTCTTCTTCTAATTTTTTTTTTATAATAAATATATCATATATAAAAACATTAAAAAAAATGGTTGGGTTTTTTATTGATTAGATCCAGTAGGGTCGAAGTAACAGGCTACATATTAGACCAAACCAACCAAAACTGTAATGGATATACATTAGTATTTCTCCTAAGAGTTTTGTCATTGGATTCAAGCCATATCATCCTAAAATCATCTTTTTTTTTTGGTAGTCATCATCTTAACATTCTGGAGGCTTATTCAAGAGATCATGTTTTTCAAATCTTGAATGAGGCATTGGTGTATTTGGTGGAAATTATTACAATTTAGATCCTGTCCCAGGGGGGGCTATTTGAATGAGTTATACAATTAAGAATTGAGTCCGTCTATATATATATATATATATATTTCACATGACTCAATTCTTAATCCTATAACTCATTCGGATAGCCCCTCTGGAGAGAATCTAAACTTGGTAATGTAGCTTTTGTTATAAACTAATGTTGGCTTTGTTTTGCATTTTTTTGGGTAAAAGTTAGGGGCTGATGTTGACTCTCCCTCCCAAGGGCACCATGAATAAGAGAGGATATATTTCTGAACAATAAAGCGAAGTTGGTTTTTGTTTTTTCAACAGGCAAATTTATTGACTCTTTTTTTCTAGATTAATCTAATTTGATTCTTCAAATCGAGCAGTTCAATGTATGAGCCAATGTTTGATAACCTTAATAAGTGATCCATTATTTCATTCTTTTGCAGGTGGGCTAGCTTCCTAATATCTATGGTGGAGTCATCATACCTAAAATAGGAACAAAACTTGCTGGGAAAGTTTCTGAAAACTCACATGAATCATAGGAATCTGAAAATACTAATAACTTACCAGGAAGAAACCCCATTCTTGACAAGCAGAGTGTAGTCTTTCCAGTTCTGAATCCATTGATTCTCCTGAGATTAGCTTCTGCAAGTCAATTACAGGGACAGCAGGGACCGAGACAGCATCAGAGATGATCGGAGTTTCTTGATCAGGACGGACGTAGCGGGGTGGAACAGAGTTGATGTGCTCTTTGATCATCTCCTGAACGTTAGGTACAGCAAGAGATCCTCCCAAAGTGACTGGTTTGGGCGCCATCCTAGGTGAACTAACTTGCTCTGCAGAACCAAAGATTGGGTGAGGAAGTTCAGAACTCTTTGCTTTTGAGCTCAACTGGAAGATTTGAAGTAAGGCAAGTTGTGGATCGAATTGGGATCATTTATCTCTTGAGAGTAGCAGAGATATAACACTATCCTCACGTCTAGACTGGGACTCTATTCTGAACAGAGACAAGGTGAATCCTCCCCAAATAGAAGATGACAAGGCGTCATAATAGTTTGCATATATCAAGGTAGAGGAACCACTCCCGCTTTTGGATTATCACATCCTTGGTTTTAGTGCACTATCAAAAATCCAATCCATTCACCTCCTCGAGTCGGGATCATTGCCCTGTCAATGCTCCGAACGGTTTTACAACCACATATTGTAGTGGGACACACAGGTAAAATTTATGATTTTTTTTTTCAAAATGTTTTATTATTTTTCACCTGTGGGCCCCACTGCAATATGTGGTTGTAAAGCCGTTGGAGAGCACTCTGTGCTCCCCCCGACGGGGAGATGATCTTGACTCCTCTGAACCCTCGACAAGCCTTTCTTTATCATGTTGTGTCAGATTCGAGATAATTATTGGGAAAATTACAAGATTACCAAACTGTTATTGCATGGAACATGGTAATTCAATGTATTTCACCATATGATATGATAATAGTCGATGTATACATCCATATTGAATAAAGCTGATTAATATATATTAATACTCCTCTCTTTTTCTTTTTAATTATTATTTTTTTTTTGAGAGCACATATATGTTGGATTGTACAAAAATATATTGGTCAGTACAATAAAATACTAAATACGATACCATACATCTCTTAAAATCACTTGAAACAGTATGATATTCAATTCTGATACTTTAAACCTTGCAATGGAATAAAAACTTCTTACGAAATACAATGATAAAGAATTAGGTAAATGACATTTCCCTCCCCTGATACCTTGCATGATACCAACATCTTCTTTATTCAGTGTGTGAATCAAACCTCAATCATAATGCATTAAACATGACAAGCTAATGTCTCATTGACATCATTGTTATAATTTCACTGAAACCCAATTCTGTCTTTATCCCTAATTTTTTGATTTATTTGCTAGTTTATGCATACATCTACTACTTTCTCAGGGTAGTCTTATATAATAATATTGCAACATAATCATCACTAAAATAAAAATAGATTCCATGAGATGTGTCTGGGACCTGCTCAACCTCCGAAAGCCTACAAGACAAGGTTAGACACAGGCCAACCACAACAGCTGGGAAGCCGCCTCCGATGATCAAGTCAGTAAGAGCAACGCTCAATGGACTTTATGGACATAGAGTTTATACACTAGATCTAAGAGATAATTTTTTTTATTACCTTGGGCCAGCCTAGAGGTAGAGTATATATAGGTTTTACCTCTAGATACTAACCATTAGATTTGATGGGCTAGCTTCACTTTGGATCATCCAATTTAGGTATGGTGTTGGGCTCCATTTAGGAATCCTGTGGTATACCGTTTTCCTTCTGGAGAAGGATTTGTTTCCTTTTACACCCCCTAAGTCCGTCAGGATATGGATTCTCTAAATCAAAAGGAATATCATTAGTATCCATCCTAAATTTCATGGAGTTTTAGTTTCCTTGCTCAGTTAGCCACACTTGACGATGGCCTAACCATGGGTCCTCCTGTTCATAGTTGGACTTGGTCCCTCTGGCTTGAGCTGCTCAGTTTGTCTAGGGCTTATTTCTTACTTATCATGAACCCCCCCCCCAAGATTGCATGACCGATCACTTGTGGTTGATCGGGTGGGATGTGCTCTTGATCACCTAGTCATCTTGCTATGGGATTTGACAAACTTGGGCAGATTCTCAAGAGAATTGTTCTTAAAGAATTTGAAATGTCTTCTGGGGGCACTTGAGGAATTTCAACAAGCACGATGCAGTTATGATGAGACTGTTGTAGTCCTCAAGCTGCCCATATTTTGCATAATTTGCGCCACGTCATCTGTCACATCCACTCAGCCGGTACCCCATTTGGAATACCCGAGAATGTGATCCACAGTCCAAGGATCAAGATTCGTAGGTCCATGACTCCCACATACACAATGACATAATCATGAACAATGATAATCAAGGTAAAAACAACTAATACTAAGTATCATGAATAAGGTAAGCTTAAATAAATCAGAGTGCGGAAGACAGATAATATCAAAGTGTGAACGTAGTCATAAAGGTGAGAGAAGGTATGATAACCACCCTCTCAGAGCAGCGGAAAAGAAGTGTGATAAAGTTAATTAAATGTCTAAGTATTTAAAGATAATCCAAAAACAAGTTAATTACAGGTCCAAGTACTCCAAAAATACACCAGGGAAATGGGGCACTAAGCTAGGGTTTCCTCTACTCTAATAATAGTCTCCTCAATGGTACGGATGAAGTAAACCCAGCTTTGCCGCTCCCGCACAACTGTGGGGCTAACCCTGGTGCGAATTGTCACATCCTCCCAGCCGGTACCCTAACTGGCATACCCAAGAGTGTGATCCACAGCCCCGAAGATCAGGTATCGAGTAATCAACCTCCCACATAAACAATAACATAATCATGAACAATAATAATCGATGTGCAACAGATAAACCAAAGATCCAAATAAGGAAAGAATACACCATGTATATGATCAGAGTATGAAAGATAATCAGAATGTCTAAATCAATAAGTAAAGTGAGGCGGAATCCCACTCTACAACCAGCGGAAAAGTAGTTCTAAAAGAAAAGGAACAAGATAAAATCTAATCCCAATAGCAGGTACAATAGGTAACTAAATTGTTCTCAATCTTCTAGACAGCGTCTCTATAAGTATAAATCTCGTAAATGGCACAAGGGCGCTTCCATTCTATGGTCAGACTAAGTATCGTACGGATCATAACCACCCACGGAATCTTCAGTGTAATTGTCGTAACCGCAATCACCTTCTTGGAGATATGCCTCTTCTTCTTGTGCTTCTTCATACGAGCAGTCATGATACTCAGAACCTGTATAATAATCTAACAAAACATTGTACAAAAGGAATGAGTTTCAAAGAAACTCAGTAAGGCAGTTAAACCGTAATAAAATAAATGGCAGGATTTCAAAGCAAACATAAATGCAATATGGTATGAGACAAACAATGAATGTATGAATCTAACTCTAAGTATGTTGGTCTCTATTGGCAGACATGCTTTAAGTCATAGCACCATACTTCTTTGGGAAGGTCTCATCACACAACGCCTTTTGGTAGTGGGTCCGGCATCCCTCGGGACATTCCATGGCTGGGGGTATAGGTCACCGCTCTCACACATCACCATTGGTCTAAGTACTGGCGCATGTCAGGGTAAAGCCTAGCCAAATGCAAGTCTTCTACTTAGTTATATCAAGTCGGATCCAGATACGTCCATTCCTCGCCCCTGGCGATCCTTTCCGGTACCCTTCACACTAGAGTCCTCATAGTCCCTGACTACGGACTCATCAACCCTATTGGTTATCCACATATGGTAAACGGGAAGCTCTCACGTCCTCTCACGGGTTGGTTACCGGTCTTAAGCGCCCGTGAGCCCAAGTCTAACCATATGCAACCCTACCGATAAATGGTCCCCACAATGTGATTCCTGTCCTCTCACGGGTTGGTTACCGGTCTTCAGCGCCCATGAATCCCCATTGCTACCACGGGTCGTTCGGTCTCAATACCCCTCCGATTAAGGTCTGACATAACGGGACATCCTAGCCAAACACTACTAGACAGTCCTAAATATGTCATCCAACAGTTTAGGAAGGTGTCCAAAGGGCATCTCCGGAAACATCCCATAATATTCCCGTAGTAGTCCTAGGACAGAAGTGTCAAGAGGACACCTCCCCTTCCCAAACCATACTTAAGCATACACAAGCATCAATCCATAACCTCACATATATGGTAACTTCATATATGGAAAGAAATCAACAATAACATTCAACTTGTATAAAACTGGTAAGTAAATCATACATCAGTCTATTTAATATAAACAAGTAATGCTACGATATCAAGACAAAGACAACAGTAGTATAACATTGTAAGAATCTAATTAAGGAAATAAACTAACAAGATTCAAATATAGAAACTAAGATATACAATTTATGTTGTTAAGGAAGTAAACATCCTTACCTTTTATAACTTGCAAAGGAATCTTAAGAATTCAAGTAAGACCTTGACAAACTTGAGAAGAAGGTCCTAGACAAGTGTATACAACATATTAGGAAAGATCCCTAAAAGAAAAGATATCAAAACATCCAAAACAGACCAAATCTGGAGTTGCTGTACTCATTGGTCGATTGGATTGGTCTCTTGTCGATCGACCAATCGATCGACCAACGAGAGACGATGGCCTACAAAATCAGAGTTTTAAGAATAAAGAGCCGAATTTGGTGATTCAAAAGGGTACTAAACAAGGGGTAAACTACATTGGTAGTATCCTAACATAAAGAGGACTTGAAAACATCAATCGAATCAAGTTTTAGAGTTACAAATTAGGAAATAAAAGTTACCATAATTAGATTAAATCATGGTTCTTGAAGAATTAAAAATACAAATCATAGACACGAACAATAGGAGAATGAATCATTGATTTTGATAAAGATATCATAGAAGGCATACATAGGTCTTCAAGAAATAGATCTAAGAACCTGAATCTAAATAAGGAAACAAAATTTACCATAGATGTATCAGTCATGACACTTGAAGAAAGCATGGTATGATAGAGGAGAAACAACTAGAGATTGATAGATCATGGATCATGTAAGGAAAACACAGCGACTGACTACTAATATGGTCAGTAAAATAGATCTAAGAAGATCAGAATTTAAATCAAAGACAAACGAAGACAAGATCATGATTTAGATCATGATTCCTTCAAAAGCTTGCAATGATCATGATTACGGACATTGCTTTAGCCATTAATCCTTAGGAAGATCATGAGAGATAAGTTCAGAGATGTTTGCAACAGAGAATGCAGCATCTCCTCTTCTGTCTCAACTCAAAAAGGAAAGAAAACAAGGATGAAGAAGAAGAAGAGAGTGTAAACATACCTTTTTGTATAAGAACACAAGTTTTGACGAAGATCCGTCAAGATAAACACCAAGAGTGCAAGGGAGATGACTTGCAGAGGTCTTTGGTTCGTTCCAAAGAGTTTGGAGGCAGAAAATACGAAGTAGACTCGAGATTGGACTTAAATAGAGCAAGCAAGACCTAATTACCAAAGACAGAACCCATTGGTCGAGTGGATTGGTCGACTGGTCCAGTCGACCAATTAGTTCAGCAAGTTCAAAACAGGGAATTGAAGGCTCAGAACAAATCCAAACATAAAGGGGTTTTGCACACACACCAAGTGACTTACCTAATAGGTAGAAATGCCTTCAAACCATGATAGAGAACAATCCAAGTCCATCAACTAATCCGATCTTCATCAAGATTCAGTTTCCATAAATAGCACATTGTCATCAACACTCATGGATTCAAAGCCAGACACCAAGTCCTCCACTGGGATGCCCCAAAGCTGACTTCTTGCTTTACTTCGAGTTGTCGGTCCTACAAACAACAGGGTTTTTCCGAGCCAAGGTTAGGGCTGGGTTTCACATTCTCCCCCCCTTAAAGAAATTTCGTCCTCAAAATTGAAAGCGTACCTGTGCTTCCAAAGAGGTGAGGAAACTTCTCCTTCATATCTTCTTCCTTCTCCCAAGAAGCTTTTTCAGGGGTATGATTCTTCCACCGAATCTTCACCAAAGGGATGGTGCGATTCCGCAGCTGCTTGTCCTTCTTATCAAGGATTTCGACCGGTTCTTCATCGTAGGTCAAATCAGCACTAAGTCCTTCAGGCGCTTGTTGTAAAATGTGTTCCGGATTCTCTATGTATTTCCGAAGCATCGAAATATGAAACACATTATGAACACCAGCAAGAGGCGGAGGTAATGCTAATCGGTACGCAACAGGTCCAACCTTTTCCAAAATCTCAAAAGGTCCAATGAAACGAGGGCTAAGCTTTCCCTTAACGTTGAATCTCATCACACCCTTCATTGGTAAAACCTTCAAGAAAACTTTCTCTCCCACTTGAAATTCTAAATCGGTCCTTCTCTTGTCAACATAAGATTTCTGTCTTGACTGGGCATACTTAATCCTTTCTCTTATCAAATCAACCATAGCACTTGTAGCCTCAATCATCTCAGGACCTAAGACTTTTCTTTCCCCCGTCTCAGTCCAGTACAAAGGTGTCCTACAAGTATTTCCATACAAAGCCTTAAATGGAGCCATGCCTATTGTTGCTTGATAACCTGTTGTTATAGGCAAACTCAACCAAAGCTAGGTGTTCATCCCAATTACCACCCATATCCACTACACAAGATCTGAGCATGTCTTCCAACGTCTGAATTGTTCGCTCAGATTGTCCATCCGATTGCGGGTGATGAGCTGTACTCAAATTTAATTGGGTTCCCAAAGCTTTCTGCAAACTATTCCAAAACCTTGAGGTGAACCTAGGATCGCGATCAGAAACAATACTCATTGGCACACCATGCAGACGAACCACATTGTCCACATAAAGCTTAGCTAACTTATCCAGAGTATGAGTGATCTTCATAGGAATGAAGTGGGCTGATTTGGTCAACCTATCAACAATCACCCACACCGTGTCATTGCCTTTACTTGTCCGAGGCAAGCTAGTTACAAAATCCATAGAGATATCCTCCCACTTCCAACTAGGAATAGGGAGGGGTTGAAGTAATCCAGATGGGGGTTGACGAACGGCTTTCACACGTTGGCAAGTCTCACACTTGGCAACAAAATTACCAACATCAGCCTTCAAACCAATCCACCAAAAATGTTCCTTCAAGTCCTTGTACATCTTGGTGCTTCCCGGGTGTATAGTAAAGACTGACTGGTGTGCTTCCTTCAATATTTCCTTTTTAACTTCTTCATTTGCCGGCACGCACAGTCTTCCTCTAAACAATAAGGCACCATCCATGAATATACGAAAGTCGGGGTCCAACTCAGGATTCGAAGAAATCTTCTCAACTTTGACCATAAGTTCTTGATCAGAACTCTGCAGAGCAACAATCTTATCTCTAAGGCCAGATCTTGCCGTCATGGCGAAAGAAGCAAAACAGAATTCTGCAACTTCCTCAGTCAATAGAATACCACAATGGTAGATTCAAAGCATTCAAATCCAAAGTCTTCTTCTCGGTTCTTCCTACTAAGAGCATCAGCAACAACGTTTGCCTTCCCAGGGGTGATCTGAATATCACAATCATAATCAGAGACTAGTTCCAACCATCTCCTTTGTCTCATGTTCAACTCCTTCTGGGTAAAGAAGTATTTCAAACTCTTATGATCCGTGAAAATGGAAATCTTCTCACCGTAGAGGTAATGTCTCCAAATCTTCAAAGCGAAGACAACAACGGCAAGTTCTAGATCGTGAGTGGGGTAATTCCGCTCATAATCTTTCAATTGCCGAGAAGCATAGGCTACGGCCTTGCCATGTTGCATCAGTACACAACCCAAACCAATCTTTGACGCATCGGTATAAACTGTCATACCACCGGAACTATCAGGTATAGTCAAAACCGGGGCGCTTGTCAATCTATCTTTCAACTCTTGGAAATTCTTCTCACAGGCATCAGACCAAACAAACTTCTCTTCTTTCCTGGTCAACCTAGTCATAGGAGCAGCCAACCAAGAAAATTTCTCAATAAATCTTCTGTAGTAACCCGCCAATCCAAGAAAACTTCTTATTTCCGTTACCGACTTTGGTCTTTCCCAATTAGCCACAGCTTGGACTTTTTCAGGATCGACACGAATCCCTTCAGCTGAAACCACATGGCCGAGGAATACTACTCTCTTAAGCCAGAAGTCACACTTGCTAAACTTGGCGTACAACTTCTTTTCTCGCAATCTTTGCAAAGTGAAACTTAGATGGATCGCATGCTCTTCTTCATTCTTCGAGTAGATCAAGATGTCATTGATGAAAACAATCACAAACTTATCAAGCACATCGTGAAAAACTCGGTTCATGAGGTCCATGAACACTGCAGGAGCATTAGTCAATCCGAAAGGCATGACCCTAAACTCATAGTGGCCATACCGTGTTCGGAAAGCTGTCTTGAAGATATCACTAGACTTCACTTTCAATTGGTGATATCCAGATCTCAAGTCAATCTTTGAGAACACAGCTGCACCTTTCAACTGATCGAAGAGATCATCAATTCTGGGCAGCGGGTATCTATTCTTGATAGTCAGCTTATTCAACTCTCGGTAGTCGATGCACAGACGCATACTACCATCTTTCTTCTTGACAAACAAGACCGGAGCTCCCCAAGGTGATACACTAGGTTGTACAAAACCTCTATCAATGAGCTCGTTCAACTGGTTTTGCAACTCTTTCAATTCAGTGGGAGCCATCCTATATGGAGCCTTAGATACCGGAGCGGCACTAGGGACGAGATCGATAGAAAACTCAACATCCCTATCTGGAGGCACTCCCGATAGATCGCCAGGGAAAACATCAACAAAGTCACAGACAATCCTGACTTCATCAACTCTTGTCTCCACCTTACCCTTGTCTTCAGATGAAGCATCATCCACTAGGGCATAGACTTGCATCAGTGCAGACAGTACCTTCTTACAAACCCTTCTTTTCTCACCTTGAAATTGAAAGAGTGGACTTCCACAAATATGGAACTGAATCTTCCTTGAGGAACAAAGAAACACAGCTTTGTGGGCTGTTAACCAATCAATTCCTAAAATAACATCGAAGTCCTTCACATCAAGAAGTACAAAATTGGCTTCCAAGTTCTTCTCACCAATCAAAACAGGACATTTAACTAAACCCTTATCTAGTTTCACAACAGGACCAGTAGGTGTACTAATCAACAAACAACTAGACAACTTCTCAGGGATTAGGTCAGTCTTCTTGATGAATGCAGATGACATGAACGAATGAGATGCACCGTATCAAATAAGACAAATGCAGGAATAGAAGCGACTAACAATGTACCTGTAATCACTTCATGGCTTGGATCCTGCTCAGCACTAGAAATACTGAACACTCCACCAGAGGGAGGAGTAGGAGTATTCTTCATCACAGGAGTAGGCTGCTGGGCAGGCCGCTTCGGACAGGCACGAGCTAAATGACGGGTTTGCTTACAGAAAAAGCAAACAGGATTGCTGGGTCCAACTGGGGTAGCTGCAACAGGGGGCTTCTGAACAAAAGGCCTAGGATTTGCATTCACAGGCCTAGCACTTGCACTCACCGGAGGTCGGTTTCCGCCATCTTGTCTAAATCGGCGGGCTGCTTTGAAACCCGGGGTTCGACCTACACTCCTAGGCTGGAAAGTAGGAGTGGGGTAGCGTGTAGGTCTCACAAAACGCCGATCATTACGATCCACCAAACCAGGGTTCCTTGGCTGCCAGGGCCTTTGCATACGTGCATTCTCCTTCTCCGTTTCTTCCAACTTCTTCGAGTTCTGCACCACTTGGGCATAGCTCACAATAGGCTGGACTGTGAGGTAAGCTTTAATGGCAGGGCGCAGTCCATTGAAGAACTTCTTCGCTTTGGCGAGATCGACCTTCAGAGAATCAGTAGCAAAGAAATGAAGTTCCTCAAACTTCTGTTGGTACTCCAACACAGACAAAGATCCTTGCACGAGAACCATAAACTCAGCTTCCTTCGCATCTTTCACCACCTCAGGGAAATAATTCATGCAAAAAGCTTCCTTGAACAACTCCCGCATGCAAACCTTCCAAAACAGGCCGAGTGAAGGTCCACCATGCATCAGCTTCTTGTTGCAACTTCGTTCAAAGAACAGATCTTCGAGCTTCCAAGCATTGCAGATGTCGGAAAGCCTTCTCCAACTCACGAAGCCACTTGTTAGGAAACAAGGGGTCCTTGGTAACTCCAGTGAAAGTGGGCACTTGCATCTTCAAAAAACTCTCCATCAGGCGAGTATGAGGAGTTCCAGCTAAACCTCCCGCATTCAAGACTGCGGCATGAGGATTCACATTAGCACCAGTTCGAGTCGCATTATGCAGAGTCATGAAACCCGTCAACATCTGATTAAACTGAGCTGCTTGCTGCTGCATCATATTGCCCATAATATTGGCAATATCAGGAAAGCTTCCAACATTCGGGGCACCGGGTATCTCATGGGTACCCTAAACATCATTATTGGTCTGCTGATCATGACTATCATTAGGTATCTCACCACCTCCATGACCACTGGATTCACCACGCCCACTTCTCAGAGTAACCATTCTGCAAAATTGAGAACATCAAAATACCGAATTTCGAAGTTTCAACATAATCCACTAGTCCAAATGATTTGAAAACTTAAATCATACTTAAATATATCCATGTAGCCATCAAACAATAATCCATAAGACAAAAATCAAAATTTCCAAAAATTCTGCAGAAAATGAGGTCTCTGTGTCCATTGGTCGAGTGATTGGTCGACTGGCCCAGTCGACCAATCAAGACAGAATACGAAAATTCGCATTATAAGCCTTATTTTCACATTCAAACCTCATTTTAACTTCTTCCACAAGTGAGTGAGCTCTAGGGAAACATCTTCTAAGGCTCTTCCAAGCATCTTTGGGTGATTCAAGTGCTTCAACAACAACACCACAACTCACAATCAACAAACACAAGGTAAAACTAACATTTTCTCTTTTACTTCATCTTCTCATGCTTGCATTTCAATCAAATCTATGTTCTACTTGTATCCATTGTTAGAAATCATGTTTAGGAATATTTAGAAACATATTCCCTAGGTTTTAAACACAATGCTATGCATAGACAACAAGTTCTAACACCTCTTTGCACTTCTCGCAAGGTTTTCGTACCGAAATCGTTATCTTTAGAAAAATTTTGATTTCTCACAAACCGCTGGGAGTTTTCGCATGAAATCAATTGCTACATGCTCAAAATGATATTGTAGATATGTCCATATAGTTTGATTTAACCAATTTCAACTTTTCAAAAATTCAATTTTGACCTAAATTGCAAAATCCCCAAATTTTCCTTCTTGCTGAATTTTCCACTTTTACCCAAGTTTTCGACTGATTTTCTTCAAACAAACTTCATAGACATGAAATTCCAAGTATTATGCACATGCTAGTATCTTCAAATCAAATTTCCCCCAAATTTGAAATTTTCCAAAAAATTACGAAAATACCCTTTTGGCTTAAATCTTGAATAGCACTTAACCAACAATGTCATTGTCTCTTCCACAGACACACACTATGCAGAGGGGAGGGCGAGGACGAGGTAGAGGTCGTGGTCGTATTGTAGGGGCACTCAGGGGCAGAGGTCAAGTTCCTTCAAAGCCTAGACAGGATGTTCGGAGACCAGACATGTTCGACACACCACAGGCCGAGTTTTTGTACGAGGCCTACTTCAGTTATTGCAACATCGAGCTGGGATGTCTGTGTGAGATCCCACCTAACCCTAACCTTGCTATTGTACCATATGCATACCATTGCATTGTTCGATTTATTCTCTACTGTACGAATTGCCTAGTTTTGTTTGGTAGAAGTATACCCCAAAGCTGATCTATTCTCTCCCCAATTTCTTCTTGTGCCTTACATTCCCTTTGATAGGAGGATGATCTTAAATCATTCCCATGACTAATCCTTCTATCCCTTCTGTTCTAGAGTGGATCTCCATACACTCTATAACCTTGTAAATTCTCCACATGATAATTTCGAAGAGAAATCAAGTGTGATCTTCATGATTTATTATTCCTTCTAATTGTTTCAAGACTTCAAGCTTTTCATCTCCTATTCTTCAATCAAAGATTTGTAATATCTCTTGTGTTGTATTGATCTACTCTTGCTATGATTATTCTTTGAGATTGAGATTATGAAGAGGATGCTGCATCCTTGCAACAAATTGATCCTTGCAACCATCTCTTCTACAATCTCCTTTCATTCTTAAAGTTTTATGATCTTCATATTAATCTTCGCCATGATCCTTGTGAAATCTTCATGAAGCCATGATCATACTTTCGATTTGATTTCAAAGCATGTCAGATATATTCCTTGTTTCCTTACATAAGACTTATTTTTATTTGTTTTCCGTGGACTTTGAGAGAAGGAAGCCAAGATAATAGGAAAGTACCCCTGTCTTTCGGAATCTAGGAACTCTCCCAATTTCGAGGACGAAATTATTTTAAGGGGGGGGGAGAATGTGAAATCCAGCCCAAACCTAGCCAGGACACCCTATCTATTTTGGGTGAAGAAAGGTTAGTTTAATGTTACATCTTGAAGTTGGACCTTGATTTCAGTGTTCTGTCTCCTTCTTCTCTCTTTTCTTCTTCTTACTGTTCTATCTTGATGTTTTGATTGTGGAGAGGGTGTTACACTACTATAACTACCTATTCTCTAATCTCCTTATGTCTCAGAGTGAACCCCCAATCACTCTATGCATTCCTTGAAACCACATGGTGAATCTCCTCAATTCTTCACTGATTTTGATTGAGTTTTGGACAGCATGATCATTATACTGTAGCTTCTTTTCTCATTAATGTTTAACATGTTTGATCTTAGCCTTACTGCTGTTCTAATGTATTTCATCTCTTTGAATCAATTCCCCTTTCTTTCTAGCCATTTTAGCCTTCTATGTTGACCATTGATATAAGCATTCTAGTAAGTGTCTATTTTTGATTCCTCTCATTCTAGGATTAGTATTCTTTTGATTTTCTATTTAGTTATTCCTGCCTCTGATATGTTCTTGATATTCCATTAGAGAGAAGCCTTGTTCTCTCTAATTCTTCCCTTGAATCCATGGTGAGTTTGCTATGAGAACCATGCTGTTTCCAATTTAGAAACTCATGTTCCCAAGTAATAAAGTACTGATTTTTGGACCATGGATGATGCCCAATTCATTCTAGATAGTCTTAGTATGTTTGTGTGAAGTTCCCTTTCGAATTTCGGATCAATCGGACTTCAAATGAAGAAGTTATGACCAAAACAGTGCAATCTGTACCTTGCTGTCTCCATTGGTCGACTGATTGGTCGACTGGGCCAGTAGACCAATCCAATCGACCAATGAGATCTGTTTTCCAGATTTAGGTCTTTCTTGCTCTATTTAAGTCCAATCTCGGGATTAGTTCGTCTCCTCTGCCTCCTAAGCCTCTGGAACGAGTTAGAACTCCATTCTAATCAATTTCCTTGCATCCTTGGTTGATCTCTCGCAAGAACTCAAGTAATCTTCTTCCTCTTGCATCAAAGGTATGTCTACACTCTCTTCTTCTTCTCCATCTCTGTTTTTCTTTCCTTTTTGGGCTGACATAGTAGAGAAGATGCTGCATTCTCTGTTGCAAACATCTCTCTACTCATCCCTCATGATCTTCCTAAGGATTAATGGCTAATGCGATGATCTTAATCATGATCATTGCAAGCTTTTGAAGGAATCATGATCTAAATCATGATCTTGTCTTCGTTCATCTTTTGATTCAAATTCTGATCTTCTTAGATCTGTTTTATTGATCATATTAGTAGTCAATCGCTGTGTTTTCTTTACAAGAGTTGTAACCTATCAATCTCTAGTTCTTTCTTCTTGATCATACAATGCTTTTTCCAAGAACCATGACTAATACATTTATGGTAAGTTTTGTTTCCTTATTTAGATTCATGTTCTTCAGTCTTAGATCTATTTTTCTTGAAGATCTATGCATGCTTTTCATGATTTCTTTATCACAATCAATGATCCATCATCCTATCGTTCTTGTCCATGATTGTTACTATGAATTCTTCAAGAACCATGATTAATCTAATTATGGTAACTTTTGTTTCCTAATTTGTAACTTGAAGACTTGATTTGATTAGTGTTTTGAAGTCCTCTTTATGTTAGGATACTGTCATAGTAGTTTCCCCCTTGTTTGGTACCCTTTTGAACCACCAAATTCGGTTCTATATTCTAAAAAATCTGATTTTGAAGGCCACTGTCTCTATTGGTCGACTCATTGGTCGACTGAGATAGTAGACCAATCCAATCGACAAATGAGTACAACAACTCCGGATTTGGTGCTGTTTTGGATGTTTTGATATCTTTCCTTCTAGGTTTCTTTCCTAATATGATATATATACTTGTTTAGGACCTTCTTGCCAAGTTTGGGAAGATTCTCCTTGATCCTTGGAGATTCTCTTCAAGTTATATAAGGTAAGGATGGTTACTTCTATAATAGCATAGATTGTGTGATTTTAGTTTCTATATTAGAATCTTTCGGATTTGTTACCATAATTAGATTCTTTTATGAATATATTACTACTGTATTTACTTCAATTACAGTAGTATTATTTACTTGCTTTCTTTAGTTTATGAAAGTCTTTATTTGTCAACTGTATATGAGATGAATCTTATTATGGTATATTTTCTATATACTGTAAATGTGTATGATATGATTGATTTGTGATTGTGATTGATTAAGTATGGTTCGGGAAGGAGAGGTGTCCTTTTGACACTTCTGTCCTTGGACATTATCGGAAATAGTATGGGATGTTTCCGGGGTTGCCCATCGACGCTTTCCCGAATCATTGGTTGTCATACCTAGGGATGTCTAGCAGTGTTTGGCTAGGAATACCCCGTTATATCAAACCCGATTTGGAAGGGTATTGAGACCGAACGACCCGTGGTAGCAATGGGGATTCGTGGGCGCTCAAGACCGGTAACCAACCCGTGAGAGGACAGGAATCACATTGTGGGGGCCATTTATTGGTAGGGTTGCATATGGATAGACTTGGGCTCACGGGCGCTTAAGACCGGTAACCAACCCGTGAGAGGACGTGAGAGCTTCCCGTTTACCATATGTGGATAACCAGTAGGGTTGATGAGTCCGTAGTCAGGGACTATGAGGACTCTAGTGTGAAGGATACCGGAAAGGATCGTCAGGGACGAGGAATGGACGTATCTGGATCTGACTTGATGTAACTAAGTAGAAGACTTGCATTTGGCTAGGCTTTACCCTGACATGCACCGGTACTTAGACCAATGGTTATGTGAGAGAGTGGTGACCTATACCCCCAGCCATGGAATGTCCTGAGGGATGCCGGACCCATTACCAACTGATGATGAGTGATTGAGACTTTCCTAAAGAAGTACGGTGCTATGATTTAAAGCATGTCTGCCAATAGAGACCAGCATATATAGAGTTAGATTCATACATTCATTGTTTGTCTCATACCATATTGCATTTATGTTTGTTTTGTAATCCTGCCATTTATGTTATTATGGATTTAACTGCCTTACTGGGTTTCTTTCGAAACTCACTCCTTTTGTACCATATCTTTTGTTAGACTTCTCTGCAGGTTTGAAATATGATGACGGTCCATATAGGGAAGGGCAAGGTGAAGAAGATGAAGACTGAAGATGAAGAAGAGCCGACTGAAGATGTGGATTAGATTTCTCTTGTTTCTTCTAGACTTATCTTTTACTTTACTTGTATTAGCGTAGAGCTTTATTTAGATTTGATCTACCTTCCGCATACGTTGTGGAGTATATTTCCGCTATACTCTACAGTTGTCTTTTGATTTGGCATCATGTTTTCGCACTCTGATATTCTTAGTGATTCTTTTGAGATCTTTTCTTGAATTTTATTATTAACTTATTAGAATACAATGATTTGTTCTTGCTTTTGATTTGTTATTGTGCTAAATGGATATGATCGTTCCTAAACTTGATCTATTGGGCTGTGGATCACACTCTCGGGTATGCCAGTTAGGGTACCGGCTGGGAGGATGTGACAGTCTGCTTCACCTACGCCAGCTCAGAGTCTTTAGGATTCGGCAGAGATTCGACACGTTGCAGTGGACACATCTCTTCACTGAGGATCTGCCGGTATACTCGGAGCTAGTGAGGTTGTTCTTCAGCAACCTTACTTACACTAAGGAGGCTCGAGGTCTAGGACATCCGCTTAGACTTGTCCTCAGGAGCAGGGTCTTCCAGAACTCGATTCGCTTTTCCACCCGATCACTAGCTGAGATTTTGCGGGTTCCTTACTACCCACGGTAGTGTGTCTGGATACTGCGGGGGCCAGATATAGACAGCTACCTGATGCCATATGAGCTGCGCGAGATATGCTCCACACTATGGGATAGTCGCCACTGCTTCACTCCGTGGACCAGCGGACGGATGACAGATTCAGCACGGATTATCGGTCGCATAGTCGGCCAAAACATTATGCCGAAAGCTGGACATCACCATCGGGTCACAGTGATGGAAGCCTTAGTCATCTACAGCATCTACATGGGCTTCGAGATCGATCTCTCCTACATCATTCAGCAGGTTATGCTAGACTTGGTTCTGCGGCCTAGCATGCGGAACCTTTGCTATGGGAGGCTACTGACCTTGATCTTCGGGCATTTCGGGGTGAGTTTCGAGGATACACCAGTGGACACTGGTTCACAGGGATATACGATCGGGACTCAGACCATTCGTCAGATGAGACTGCAGCAGACTGTGAGATCTCCTGGTCCAGAGGGTGAGGATGATGAGGAGACAGAGGATGAGGATCAGGAGTCAGAGGATGGAGGAGAGGATATCGGTCCTGATAGTGATGATCAGGCCGGAGACGATACAGAGATGCACGAGGCTGGGCCAGTGCATCACGAGTTTCCTTCATCGCACTTCGAGGCAGGTGGCCCCTCTCATGCAGTTCCAGAGGCTTCAGATCTTGGGGCACAGATGAGATCGATGACTTCCATGCTAGAGAGGATGGAGGTCACACAGGAGTAGATGTATGGGAGGATGGAGTCACGACAAGAGAGGATAGAGCATCAGGTGACTCAGCTAGCGGAGGAGTTCAGAGCATACAGAGATCAGAGGAGATAACCTAGATAGACTGTACCTTAGGATTTTCATTTATGCATTTCAAATGTAATCGTTGTAAAAGCTTTTGAAATTAATGAAGTTCATTTTGTTTCACTTAATTATTGTATATTATGCACTTTTCTTTTATTGCATTAATGACATTTGTTCACGTATAATTATGGTATGTTATTCAGAAATGTTCTGTTATGCTTCATTGGTTAAGTTTCTAATCCAAATGTCCTATTATTTACTTCTAAGAGTAGATGAATCATTTCAGATTTATGACCCAAGAATGTTCCGTTATTGTCTTCTGTGGTTAGGATTTCCTCGAACCTTGGGCTTTGATACCAATCTGTCACATCCTCCTAGCCGGTACCCTAACTGGCATACCTGAGAGTGTGATCCACAGCCCCGAAAATCAAGTATTGAGTAATCAACCTCCCACATAAACAATAACATAATCATGAACAATAATAATCGATGTGCAACAGATAAACCAAAGATCCAAATAAGGAAAGAATACACCATGTATATGATCAGAGTACGAAAGATAATAAGAATGTCTAAATCAATAAGTAAAGTGAGGCGGAATCCCACTCTACAACCAGCGGAAAAGTAGTTCTAAAAGAAAAGGAACAAGATAAAATCTAATCCCAATAGCAGGTACAATAGGTAACTAAATTGTTCTCAATCTTATAGACAACATCTCTATAAGTATAAATCTCATAAATGGCACAAGGGCGCTTCCATTCTATGGTCGGACTAAGCATCGTACGGAGCATAACCACCCACAGAATCTTCAGTGTGATTGTCGTAACCGCAATCACCTTCTTGGAGATATGCCTCTTCTCCTTGTGCTTCTTCATACGAGCAGTCATGATACTCAGAACCTGTATAATAATCTAACAAAACATTGTACAAAAGGAATGAGTTTCAAAGAAACTCAGTAAGGCAGTTAAACCGTAATAACATAAATGGCAGGATTTCAAAGCAAACATAAATGCAATATGGTATGAGACAAACAATGAATGTATGAATCTAACTCTAAGTATGTTGGTCTCTATTGGCAGACATGCTTTAAGTCATAGCACCATACTTCTTTGGGAAGGTCTCATCACACAACGCCTTTTGGTAGTGGGTCCGGCATCCCTCGGGACATTCCATGGCTGGGGGTATAGGTCACCACTCTCACACATCACCATTGGTCTAAGTACTGGCGCATGTCAGGGTAAAGCCTAGCCAAATGCAAGTCTTCTACTTAGTTATATCAAGTCAGATCCAGATACGTCCATTCCTCGCCCCTGGCGATCCTTTCCGGTACCCTTCACACTAGAGTCCTCATAGTCCCTGACTACGGACTCATCAACCCTATTGGTTATCCACATATGGTAAACGGGAAACTCTCACGTCCTCTCACGGGTTGGTTACCGGTCTTAAGCGCCCGTGAGCCCAAGTCTAACCATATGCAACCCTACCGATAAATGGTCCCCACAATGTGATTCCTGTCCTCTCACGGGTTGGTTACCGGTCTTCAGCGCCCATGAATCCCCATTGCTAGCACGGGTCGTTCGGTCTCAATACCCCTCCGATTAAGGTCTGACATAATGGGACATCCTAGCCAAACACTACTAGACAGTCCTAAATATGTCATCCAACAGTTTAGGAAGGTGTCCAAAGGGCATCTCTGGAAACATCCCATAATATTCCCGTAGTAGTCCTAGGACAGAAGTGTCAAGAGGACACCTCCCCTTTCCAAACCATACTTAAGCATACACAAGCATCAATCCATAACCTCACATATATGGTAACTTCATATATGGAAAGAAATCAACGATAACATTCAACTTGTATAAAACTAGTAAGTAAATCATACATCAGCCTATTTAATATAAACAAGTAATGCTACTGATATCAAGACAGTACAACAGTAGTATAACATTGTAAGAATCTAATTAAGGAAATAAACTAACAAGATTCAAATATAGAAACTAAGATATACAATTTATGTTGTTAAGGAAGTAACCATCCTTACCTTTTATAACTTGCAAAGGAATCTTAAGAATTCAAGTAAGACCTTGACAAACTTGAGAAGAAGGTCCTAGACAAGTGTATACAACATATTAGGAAAGATCCCTAAAAGAAAAGATATCAAAACATCCAAAACAGACCAAATCTGGAGTTGTTGTACTCATTGGTCGATTGGATTGGTCTACTGTCCCAGTCGACCAATCAGTCGACCAACAGAGACAGTGGCCTACAAAATCAGAGTTTTAAGAATAAAGAACCGAATTTGGTGATTCAAAAGGGTACTAAACAAGGGGTAAACTACATTGGTAGTATCCTAACATAAAGAGGACTTCAAAACATCAATCGAATCAAGTTTTAGAGTTACAAATTAGGAAATAAAAGTTACCATAATTAGATTAAATCATGGTTCTTGAAGAATTAAAAATACAAATCATAGACACGCACAATAGGAGAATGAATCATTGATTTTGATAAAGATATCATAGAAGGCATACATAGGTCTTCAAGAAATAGATCTAAGAACCTGAATCTAAATAAGGAAACAAAACTTACCATAGATGTATCAGTCATGATACTTGAAGAAAGCATGGTATGATAGAGGAGAAACAACTAGAGATTGATAGATCAAGGATCATGTAAGGAAAACACAACGACTGACTACTAATATGGTTAGTAAAATAGATCTAAAAAGATCAGAATTTAAATCAAAGACAAACGAAGACAAGATCATGATTTAGATCATGATTCCTTCAAAAGCTTGCAATGATCATGATTACGGACATTGCTTTAGCCATTAATCCTAAGGAAGATCATGAGAGATAAGTTCAGAGATGTTTGCAACAGAGAATGCAGCATCTCCTCTTCTGTCTCAACTCAAAAAGGAAAGAAAACATGGATGATGAAGAAGAAGAGAGTGTAAACATACCTTTTTGTATAAGAACACAAGTTTTGACGAAGAGCCGTCAAGATAAACACCAAGAGTGCAAGGGAGATGACTTGCAGAGGTCTTTGGTTCGTTCCAAAGAGTTTGGAGGCAGAAAATACGAAGTAGACTCGAGATTGGAATTAAATAGAGCAAGCAATACCTAATTACCAAAGACAGAACCCATTGGTCGAGTGGATTGGTCGACTGGTCTAGTCGACCAATTAGTTCAGCAAGTTCAAAACAGGGAATTGAAGGTTCAGAACAAATCCAAACATAAAGGGGTTTTGCACACACACCAAGTGACTTACCTAATAGGTAGAAATGCCTTCAAACCATGATAGAGAACACTCCAAGTCCATCAACTAATCCGATCTTCATCAAGATTCAGTTTCCATAAATAGCACATTGTCATCAACACTCATGGATTCAAAGCCAGACACCAAGTCCTCCACTGGGATGGCCCAAAGCTGACTTCTTGCTTTACTTCGAGTTGTCGGTCCTACAAACAACAGGGTTTTTTCGGGTCAAGGTTAGGGGGCTAACCTTGGTGCGAATAGTAATCCTCCTCGGCACCAACACTCAGATCTTCACAGACACCACTACCCGAAGGGTAGTATGCGGAATCATAGTCCGTCTCGAAGGGGGTGCCATCATAATCTTCAGTACCTGTAGGATAATCTAAAAACAGTTGTACAAAAGGAATGAGTTCGAAGAACTCAGCAAGGTAGTTATTCCATAATTAGAAATCATACACATACAGAACATACATAATGCAATGTGATATGGAACATATGATGCAGTATGATTCTAACTCTACGAATGCTAGTCTCTAGGGTAGACATGCTTTAAGTCATAGCACCATACTTTTTTGGGTGGTTAGTCACTCCCCCTCAATCATACAAGATATCTTGGGTCTACCAGGGAAGTTCGATAAAGTCATCTAAAAAACCATGGTAAGGGAATAGGTCACCGCTCTCTCACTTCACCGTTTGGTATAAGTACTGGCGCATGTCACAGTAAAGCCTAGCCCAATGCAAGGCATCTACTCAGTCGGTCAAGTCAGATCCAGATACGTCCATTCCTCGTCCCCGGCGATCCTTTCCGGTATCCTTCACACTAGAGTCAGCGAAATCCCGGATTTTGAACTCATCAACCCTATCGGTCATCCACAAATAGTAAACGAGAAGCTCTCACGTCCTCTCACGGATTGGTTATGTCACATCCCGCCCAAAATCCACCAAGGGGATACCTTACCTGGATTACCCGGGGAGTGAATTACAGTCCCGCCGATCAAGTTTAGGAACGATCATAGTCACTTAGCACAATAATATAATCAAAAGCAAGAACGATTCCTTGTATTCAAATAATTTAATAATAAAAGTCGAGAAAGTACCTCAGAAGGATTCACAAATAACATTAGAGTGTGGAAAGGATTTCATTAGTATAAACAATCAAGTGTGAAAAGGAGGGAGGAAACCCAACCTGTAATATTAGCGGAAGATGAAACGACTAAAAGTAAAGGTTACAACCGATTCACCAAATAACAAGTGAAACAACTAAGCTATAGTCCCGACAATTCAAATAAAAGGTTAAAAAGGGAATGAGGCGACATCCCATCCCTAACACACAAATATAAAACTGAACTGCTACAAACAAGTCCCGATCTCGGTCTACTCGTCTTTATCAACTGGTTCATCGCCACCAGTATGATACAAGTCTTCAACTCGGCCTCCAGAGGGTTGACTACCACAGTCAACAATGGTAGTACCTGTAGAAAAGTCTAACAAAATATGTTGCAAAAAGGAGTGAGTTCAGAAGAACTCAGCAAGGTAGTCATTCCATAAAATTTAAACCATATGATACAAGCCATAATATGATGCAATATGATATGGAACACATGATGCAAGTAGGGTTCTAACTCTATGAATGCTGGTCTCTAAGGTAGACATGCTTTAAGTCATAGCACCATACTTCTTTGGGTCGTCTTTCACTCTCCCATTCCATATCTTGGGAATGCCAGGGGAATATCGGTAAAGTCATCTCAAAAACCATGGTAAGGGGATCGGTCACCACTCTCTCACATCACCATTTGGTATAAGTACTCGCGCATGTCACAGTAAAGCCTAGCCCAGTGCAAGTCATCTACTCAGTCATATCATCTCAGATCCAGATACGTCCATTCCTCGCCCCCGGCGATCCTTTCCGGTATCCTTCACACTAGAGTCAGCATAATCCCGGATTATGGACTCATCAACCCTATTGGTCATCCACAAATAGTAAACGGGAAGCTCTCACGTCCTCTCATGGGTTTGTTACCGGTCTTGAGCACCCGTGAGCTCAAGTCTATCCATTTGCAACCCTACCAATAAATGGCTCCCACAATGAGATTTATGACCTCTCACGGGTTGGTTACCGGTCTTGAGTGCCCACAAATCCCCACTGCTACCACGGGTCGTTCGGTCTCAATGCCCTTCCGATTCGGGTCTGATACGACAGGGACAAAAGCGTCAATAGGACACTCCCCAATCCCAAGTTATACGTAGGCAATCACATATTCAAGTTCATCACTTCTCATGCATCCAATACATCTTCATAATACAAGTTAAATCAAGATATTGAAATGAACCATCATAGACATAAGTAAACAAGAATAGTAATGTACCATGACAAGAGTATAAAGATTTCAATACTACTGTTCTAACACATATATAATAGTCTTATAAAGATTAAAAGTAATCAAGAGATTTTATTCATAAATAAGAACATGAATCATAAGTTGATGATCCATATGTTTATGGAGATAACCATCCTTACCTTAGGTTGAATTGATGATGAATTGAGAATACCAAGAAATAGTCCAAAAGAATTGTTAAGACCCTAAACAAACATCAATAATAAGTTAGAGAAGAAATTGGGAAGATCGGATGCTAATTGGATCAAAACTGGCCAAGGTTGCTGTCAGCAACAAGTTTGGTCGATGGTCTTGGTCGATGGTATTGACCAAAAGGATCGACCAAAATTGTCTTCGGGGTTGCATAATGGGTTTTGGGGATTTTGGTCCAAAATGGGTCTTCCGGGGTTCAGATCGATCTGAAACTTGTAGGGATGATTAATAACAATGTAAGAACACTACCTAGCAAGTATTATCACAATCCAATGGTCCAAATGAAAACCCCCAAATTGAGGTCCTATGTTCTAAAGACAAGAATCCTAGCATTCATGAGAAATTGATGGAATTGAAAGGGAAGCTAGAGAATTAGTTGGGGAATAAGTTAGGAACATGATTACAATCATTTGCAAGCCAGAGATTAGACTAATCATACTCCCCATCTCAGTTTAGTATAAGAAATCAAGTTGTTAAGCAAGGAATCATGGTAATGTATATGTAAGGATCAAGATGCAAGTGAGGCATAGCAAGAATGAAGGAAAAACAAGTATAAATGGGAAGAGACATTCATGGCAAGGAGTTTGCAAGGTTGCAGCACCTTGGCCATGGTCTCATCAATAAAAAGAAGAAGAGAAGTGGGTAGGATAGAGAGCAAGAGAAGGAATCATACCTTGGAAGATGATAGTTGGAGAAAAGAGACAATGATTATTGTAGAAGATCATCACCCAAGCCAAAGAGGAGCCTAAGAGGAGCTTTCCCACGTTCTCAGGTGTTGAAATGAGTAAAATATCGTTCTAGGTTCGAGGTTTCACTTAAATAGATGAAGGAATATCCAAAAAGCATCTTTTTCTCGATTCTGGGTAACTTTGGTAGATGGTTTTGGTTGATGGCATCGACCAAAAGGATCGACCAAAACAGGTAACAGATTTCAGCAGAGAATCCAGAAATAGTTTAGCAACTTCGAACTGGGATTCGGAGGGCTATACAAGGTCAAATTGAGTGAGGTTTTCTACTACAAGTCAATCAAGAAGTCTAGTTTCCAGAAATACCTTTGGATCAAGCATGTGAGGTAATTAGGTCCACCAACTAAGCTCACCTTCTTCGATGCGCAAGCAGGATTTGCCAGACATAGTTCAGCAACTTTGGACAGGGATTTCGAGGGCTATATGGGGTCAAATGGAGTGGGGTTTTCTCCTAGAAGTCCATAAGGAAATCTAGTTTCAGGAAATATAGTCGGATTGGGCATAGGAGTTCATTTGATATGTTCAACTAATTCACCCCTCTTTGGTGCGCAGATTCAAAACTAACACTGACAATGCTCTCAAGTGAGGGGCATCATCGTCAATGTTCATGGGCTTGGGTTCCGACACCAAATGATCAACCAAAAGGGTCCACAAGTCTCATTCCCCCACTTCGGGTTTTCAGACCTACAAACATAACAGGTCCCTGGCCGGGTCAAGGTTAGGATAAGGCCAGACATTACAGATCTACCCTAAGGGAAAGGTTTGACATGGCTTCCTAAGGTTTTCAAAGATAATAATATTGAAATTAAGGTCCAACTTTTAAGGTCTAACATTGAACAAGTCTTTGTTTATCCCAAAATAAATAGGGTGTCTGGGCTAGGTTTGGGCTGGATGTTATAGGTTACCGGTCTTGAGCGCCCGTGAGCCCAAGTCTAGCCATTTGCAACCCTACCAATAAATGGCCCCTTTCGGGTATCCGTAGTATGGTTTATGTCCCCTACCGGATTGGTTACCGGCCTAGAGCACCCATCCAACCATACACTACCACGGGTTGTTCGGTCTCAATGCCCTTCCAATTCGGGTCTGACACGACAAGGATAAACCTAGCCACCCAACTAGACAGTCCTATGTATGTCATCCAATAACCCGGGAGAGTGTCGATAGGCACCATCGGAGAACATCCCATACTATTCCCTCCGATGCCTAAGGACAGAAGTGTCAATAGAACACTCCCCAATCCCAAGTTGTACGTAAGCAATCACATATTCAAGTTCATCATCTTTCATGCATCCAATACATCTTCATAATACAAGTTAAATCAAGATATTGAAATGAACCATCATAGACATAAGTAAACAAGAATAGTAATGTACCATGACAAGAGTATAAAGATTTCAATACTACTGTTCTAACACATATATAATAGTCTTATAAAGATTAAAAGTAATCAAGAGATTCTATTCATAAACAAGAACATAAATCATAAGTTGGTGGTCTATATGTTTATGGAGATAACCATCCTTACCTTGGGTTGAATTGATGATGAATTGAGAATACCAAGAAATAGTCCAAAAGAATTGTTAAGGCCCTAAAGAAACATCAATAATAAGTTAGAGAAGAAATTGGGAAGATTGGATATTAATTGGATCAAAACTGGCCAAGGTTGCTGTCAGCAACAACTTTGGTCGATGTTTTTGGTTGATGGTATCGACCAAAAGGACGACCAAAAATCTCTTCGGGACAGAATAGTGGATTTTGGGTGTTTTCATCCAAAATTGGTTTTCCGGTGTCCGGATCAATCTGAAACTTGGAGGAATGCTTAACAACAGTAGTAGGACACTATAAGTCAAAAAATTTACCCAATCCAATGGTCCAAACAAAAAGTCCCAAATTGAGCTAACAAGTTCAAGTGACAAACATCATGGCATGAGTTGGGATTGATTCCATTGACATGGAAATGGCATGTAGTAGCTAGGGGAACTAATAGAATTTCGATTGGAATCATATAGTAGTGATAAACATGAACATAGCATGCCCTATAACTCAGTTTGGTATAAAATGGCATGATGTTAATAGAAAATTTAAGGAATACATATGCTAGGCATGAGATGGAGGCATAGCATCAATGGATGGTTAAGAAGATCATAGGTTAATCATGTGTAGACACTTGGAGTGGTGGTTGCAAGGTTGCAGCACCATTTCCAATGTCTCACCAGCAAGATAGGAATAGAAAAGAATAGAAAATGGTAGGATAGAGAGTGGAATGATGATTCATACCTTGGTGTGGAAGATGTAGACAAGAATCAATAGTAAACAATGAGTTTTTGATGAGGTGCCCTTCACATTAGCCAAGGAGTTGCTTTGGAAAGCACTCCCCACGATTTCAGGTGAGAAAATGATTGCAATAGGGCTCAAGGCTCGAGCTTATAATAAATAGAATGGGAATATTCCATGGAATCATTAACTTAGCAGACTGGGAAACTTTGGTCGATGGTTTTGGTCGATGGCATCGACCAAAAGGATCGACCAAAATGTTTCTCAGCAGAAAAATAGGTTTAGTTCAGCAACTTCAAGTAGGGATTTGAAAGGCTATACAAGGTCAATTTGAGTGAGGTTTTCTTCTACAATTCAATCAAGAAGTCTAGTTTCGGGGAATACCTTCGGATTGTGCACAAGAGGTCATTAGGTACATCAACTAGATTAATCTTTTCCGATGCGCAGACTTTCCTTAAACCCTGACAATGCATTTAAGCAAGGGGTATCATCATCAATGTCCATAGGCTTAGTCTCTAACTCATGATCATCCATCAGAATGGTCCATAAGTCTCTTCTACCACCGCTTCGGGTCTTCGGACCTAAATACAACAGTGGATCCGGGTTAGGGTCAGGGTTAGAATAGGGCTGGATATTACATCTGCCACATGGCAATGTATGAATTGTAACAACCGCTGTAATTCTAACCAGGGATCCATATTGTAGGTCCGAATACCCAAAAATCTAGCCAGAATAAATTATGAAGTATTCAGATTGAAGTCCATGACCCATACCCTGAACCCATGGACCGGATTCTACCAACGAAGAACCTGCTATACTAGAAACTCAAAGGAGAACCCGTAGAAACCCTGATGGACTGGGAAAGTGGATCACTAGTCGAAGTCAAGTTGAGATTGAAGATGTCCGGGATCAAGGTAAAAACACCCCCACATGTTGGTTAGGGTTAGGTTTGTGTTGGGGATCAACTGGTTGAGCAAAGAATCCAAGTATTGAAAAATACTAGGGGGCAGTTGCTTAAGGCGGTTAATTGACCAACCAACCGCTCCAAGCAACCGGCCAAGTTTGCTTACAGGAATTAAACCATATTTTGCTTCAGACCTCTATAAATAATCAACCACGTCTTATTTTTGTATTATTATTGTCCCACCCCACCCGCCGGTCTTGGTTACCCGCCTGAAAACCCGTGGGCACGATCCATCACAGGATCCACTGTCTTATCCATCAATAACAATAAATACAAGTATAGATAAATCAAGAACACGAGCAAGTTCAAATAATTAATCAAAGTATTACAGGAGTCCAAATACTCCAATAAAAGAATGAAAGAAAAAATCAAAAGAAATATCGATTTGAAATGAAAAACGAGTTTATCGGAAGCAATCAAAATAAACTAAATAATCTTCTTTCTAGTTTATTTCTCTAAAGCTAAATAATGCACTTTATAAACAGCAAGAAAGGGAGTTCTTCAGTTCTTCTCCATACAATCCTCAAAATGTCTGGCAATCTGCCTCCTTTTGCCATCAATGGGTGCTATAAGCACACTCCAAGCATCCAGGAGGTTTCATGGAAGCTATCTCCATCTCCCACTGACAGTGCCACATCTTCTTCATACGAGATAATCCGGTCATACGAATTCTCTCCAATTTCCGAGGACGTGCAACCATCTGTACAGTTAGTATAACATACAAAGAAAAGGAATGAATTCTGACAAACTTAGTAAGGATAACACATTTCTCATCCATATGTCAACACAATCAGCAATGCATATATGATATGAATGATATGCCAGAGTATGAATGCTACTAATATCTAACTATGCAAGTCTCTAGATAGTTGACATGCTTTAAAATATAACACCAGCCCTCCTTTGGATAGGTCTAGTCACTCTGATCCCTCACGGACTGGTTACCTCTATTGGGATCATGGGTAAAGGGGTAAAGTCATCATCAGGCATCCATGGCTGGGGCTTAAGTCAACACTCTCTTACCACGACCATTGTTAGTGAGTACTGGCACATGTCGGGGTTTCTAATCCAATGCAAAGTCATATTGGTAACACACTATATGGAGTCCATATACTTCCCCTATGGCACCAACCAACTCGGTTCCGTATCCTTCGCAACCTAGGAATGAGAACCCTCACGGACAGGCTACCGTTGTTGGACTCCACTCCGTAACCCTATGGTCATTCACATATTATTGGGGCTGAAAGCTCTCATGACTCCTCACGACACCCAGGCCACTCCTTAGACGTCCATGAGCCCAACCCTAACATATGCAACCCTACCATTGCAATAACAACAGTGGACCACTGAGTCTCCGCACAGACTGGTTATCGCTGTAGGATGAAACAGAGTCACGTCACCATTGTCATGGGTCATTTGGCTTCAATTCCCCTACCAAAAGGTGTAATAGCATGTAGGGTACCTAGCCATGCAACTCTAGACTCCCTATGTATTTCATCCAGTAGTTGTGATAGTGTTGGAAGCATCAGTGAGCATGTGTCCCACACCACAACCCTCTGATATCTCAAGCAAAGATACCCAATTGGATACCCTTTCCATCACAACTATACTACATCAATCAAGATCACATCATAACCATTCATTCAATATCTTGAAGTAACAAAGTATCTAAATATAACACAATCAACAGGTATATGAATGTATTAAAGAAAATTAAACAACTACAACAATGTACATGATTAATGAATAATATAGGAAACATCTAATTCATCATATACATGTCATTGCATATAAACAAGGTAGTGTATCCTTACTCGTAAATAAGTAAAAGCTCAATAAAATGCAACCAAACCACAATTACAAAACCTTCAATAGACTCAGAAGACATGAAGCATAGGGTTACAAGAATATATAATAGTCATGAGTCAAATCAAAGCAAAGACAAATCACACACAGTCACTATGACCCAGCCGGTTGCTTGGGTCAAGCAACCGACTTGAGCAACCGCCCCAATTACAGACAGTTTCCAACTCCAAAATTCTGACTTTTGATCATCCAATTTCAATCTAGTTTTGGGATGATCTTAATCCGAATTCCAAACTTAACAAGTCTATAACAAAGGTGCAAATCAGCAACCTAAAATTGACATAGATCTATAACCCAAATATCTCCCTTGATTAGATCCATCCTTTATTCGAATGCAAGGATTCGTTTTTGGACAGGATCTTCTCAAGAACATTGAAAAGGGAATAGAACTAGTCACAAAAGGTTATCACCAACAAGAGGAGATGGATCCAACACCAATCCAAAGTTGAAAGAAGAGAATTGAGTGAAGGGGATTCACTTAACTCAACTAGATTTGCAAACAGACAAGGGAAACAGATCCATATCTCAATCCATGCTTTCCTCACCTTCCAACACGTGTCTTCTGCCTCCTAACCATCCAAAACAACAATCCTGAATATAATAATGAGTTAAAAACACGGGGTTTGCTATTTATAGAGGACAGGGGGCAAATTAGGGCAAAATCCCACAAGCAGACTATGGCGGTCGCTTGGGGTGGTTGATTGGCCTAATCAACTGCCCCCTAGTACTTTGTTGTACTTGGGTGCTTTGCTCAAGGGGTTGACTCCCAACCTCAACTTAACGTTAATCAACATATGGGGGAGGTCTTACCTTCAATCCGAACACCTTCAAACACCTCTTGACCTCCACCAGGGTTCGAACTTCCCAATAAGGCAGGTTCGTCATCAAGAGAATCCAGATCCATGGGTTTAGGGTATGGATCATGGACTTCAATCCGGATACTCCACAACTTAACCCAACTTGATGTTCGGGTTATCGGACCTGCAATACAGATCCCGGGTTAGAAATACGGGGGTTGTTACATCCCTCCCCTCTTAAAAGAAATTTCGTCCTTGAAATTACAACTTACCTGGAAGTCCGAAAAGATGGGGGTATTTGGTCCGCATCTCATCTTCTTTTTCCCAAGATACTTCCTCAAATGAATGATTCTTCCATCTAATCTTCACCAAAGGTATGGTCCGATTCCTCAACTGTTTATTCTTTCGGTCCAAGATTTCTGCCAGCTCTTCATCATATGTCAAATCCGCACTCAAACCTTCCGGTTCATGCTAAAGCAATTGCTCAGAGCTTGCTAAGCATTGCCTTAGCATAGATACATGGAATACATCATGCACACCAGCAAGGGATGAAGGAAGAGCCAACCTGTAAGCTATTGGTCCAATGTTCTCAGTAATCTCAAAGGGACCAATATACCTAGGGCTGAGCTTCCCTTTAATATTGAACCGCATGACACCCTTTATTGGCGAGACCTTCAAGAATTCTTGCTCACCAACTTGGAATTCCAAATCTAACCTTTTATTATCCCCATAAGACTTCTGTCGAGACTGAGCAGTTTTGATCCTTTCTCTAATCATATCCACCATAGTACCCATGGTTTCAATTAGATCAGGGCCAAGAACACGCCTTTCCCCAACTTCATCCCAATACATAGGAGTTCTACAAGTATTTCCATACAAAGCTTTAAACGGGGCCATTCCAATCGTAGATCGATAACTGTTATTATATGCAAACTCCACCAAGGCTAGGTGGTCATCCTAGTTATCACTCATATCAATGACACACGCTCGAAGCATATATTCCAATATCTGTATGGTCCTTTTCGATTGTCCATCGGTCTGCGGATGATGAGCCATACTTAAATTCAATTGATTACCCAAGGCTTTCTACAAACTATTTTAGAAACGAGAGGTGAACCTCGGATCTCTATCCGACACAATGCTAACCGGCACACCATGCAGTCTTACCACATTGTCAACATACAGTTTGACCAACTTGTCCATAGTATAGGTGATCTTCATCGGAATGAAGTGAGCCAATTTATTCAGTAGGTCCACTACCACCCACACTGAGTCATTCCCTTTGCTAGTTCGGGGTAGACCTGTGACAAAATCCATAGCAATGTCCTCCCATTTCCAACTAGGTACGGGAAGAGGTTGCAAAAGACCAGACGAAGGCTGCCAAACAACTTTCACCTGCTGACAAGTTCCACATTTAGCAATGAAGTCTTCCACATCATTCTTCATGCCGGACCGCTAGAAATATCCCTTCATATCTTTATACATCTTTACACATGATGAATAATGAAGATGGACTAATGGGCATTAGTCAAAATTTCATTTATGATGTATTCCACCGCTGGAACACAAATTCTATCCCTGAAAACAAGAGCACCATCAAAGGCTAGGGAGAAATCTGCCACTTCCTTAGTCTTCGAGGTAATCAAATCGATCTTCTTCTTCATTCTAGATCAGTCGATTGCAAAGCAACAATTCTGTCTCTCAAACTCGATCGAACTGATACAACTGACAAAACAACATCAGAATCTTTTGACACAATCTCAACCTTCCCATGCTGCATTACAACACAACCCAACAACTTTAGAAGCATCGGTATACATTGTCAAACCTCCAGAGTCATCTAGTATTGTCAACACCGGAGCATTAGTCAACCTCTTCCTGAATTATTGGAAACTCTCTTCGCAGGCTTCATTCCACTCAAACTTGATTCCCTTCGTGGTAAGCTTCGTCATAGGGGCTGATAGTCTAGAGAAATTCTCAATAAAGCGCCTATAATAACCAGCCATACCAAGAAAACTTTGAATCTCGGTGACTGACTTGAGATTGTCCCAATCCGCCATAGCTTTATCCTTCGCAAGGTCAACTTTAATACCATCAGCAGAAACATTGTGACCCAAAAAGATAACCTTGGATAATCAAAAGTCACATTTGCTAAATTTGGCATACAACTTCTTCTCTCTCAAATGCTGCAAGGCAAAATTCAAATGCTCAACATGCTCTTCCTCGCTCTTCGAATATATCAAAATGTCATCGATGATACTATGACAAATTTGTCCAAGACATCCTGAAATACTTGGTTCATCAGATCCATGAATGCTGCTGGTGTATTAGTAAGACCAAATGGCATGACTCTAAATTCACAGTGCCCATATCTGGTCCTAAATGCAGTCCTGCAGACATCACTAGACTTTACTTTTAATTGATGATATCTAGATCTCAGATCGATCTTCAAGAAAATAGCGGCAGCTTTCAACTAATCAAACAAGTCATTGATCCTAGGAAGAGGATACTTATTCTTGATCGTCAACTTGTTCAATTCCTGGTAGTCTATGCACATCCGCATAATACTGTCCTTCTTCTTCACGAACAAGACCAAGGCTCCCCAAGGTGAAACATTGGGTTGGATAAACCCTTTGTCTGACAAATCATTCAATTGGGTTTGAAGTTCTTTCAACTCAGTTGGAGCCATTGGATACGGTGCCTTCAAAACAAGGGTTGCTCTCGAAATTAGATCAATAGAAAACTTTAATTCCCTCTCTGGAGGCAAACCAGACAAATCATCAGGGAAAACATCAGAAAAATCCCTAACTACCCCAATATCAGACAACTAATTCACACCTTCTGAAACATCTACAGAAGAGGAGAGTAGTCCAACATCTTTGGTCCATTGTCTGACTTTCACAATTGCAGCCACAATCTTCTTACTCAACTTCTCTTGATATTCAAACAAACAAGCATCTTTAGGATGAAACAACACTTTCCTTTCAGAACAAAGGATGACTGCTCCATACTTTGTCAACCAATCCATTCCGAGTATCACATCAAAGTCTTTCATATCTAGCTTCACTAGCTAATCTTCCAAAAATTCTACCAGCTATTGCTACTGGACAAGACTCAACCACTTCATCTAATCTAACAACAGATCGGGTAGGAGTACTAATAACAAGTCCTCTTTCCAACTTCACAAGTGTAACAGGAATACGACTCACAAATGAAGATGCAATGAATAAATGAGATGCACCAGTATCAAATAATATAAATGTAGAGGTAGATGATACTAGAATAATACCTATCACCACATCATGACCTATCTCAGATTTGAAATCAGTAACACTGAAAACTTTCCCAGACGGGGCATTCTTAGTAGACTTTAACATAGTTGACATCTGAGGGTTAGGCTTCTGAGTACAATTACTAGAATAATGACCTGCATTTCCACAGTTAAAGCAAGTCACATCCCTAATGCCAACAAGAGCTACTAAAATAGGAACTGCAGTCTCTTGATTACTCACCACCAGATGAGGATTAGCATATATCGTTCCAGTACCTTGACTACCTGCAACAGGACTACCGGTCCACTACTAGATCCATAGCTCGAGCTAGAGCTGAAACTAGAACTAGCACCTCTAGGCTGAAAAGTAGATGCAGAATATGGAGCAGGCCTAGACAATATTCGGTTACGGTCCACCAGATTGTTTTGATTAGCTACAGATCTCTGGAGCTGATAATTTTCTCTCTCATTATCCTCCACTTTCTTAGCATTTTGAACCATCTCAGCATAACCTACAATCGGCTGAATCACAAGATAAGTCTTCAGTGATGGTCTCAAACCCTTGAAGAATCTCTTCGCCTTCTCACGATCACCTCTAGATGCTTCAGAGACAAAGAAGAATAACTCTTCAAACTTCTGCTGATACTCAAGGACAGTACTAGATCCCTGAAGGAGAGCCATGAACTCAGACTCCTTAGCATCTCCCACAGACTCAGGAAAAAGTTCTTGTAGAAGGCGTCTTTAAAGATTTCCCAAATAAGATTCGGGTGCAAAGCTTCCAGAATTGGTTGGGTAGCAGTCCACCAAGCATCAACCTCATGCTGCAGTCTCTGTTCTGCACACAAGATCTTCTGAGTTTCATTGCAACGGAGGTTGCGAAAAGCTTTCTCCATTTCTCTAATCCACTTGTTCGTAAACAAGGCATCCTTTGAAATTCCAATGAAAGTAGGGATTTGAAGCTTCATGAAATGCTCCATCAGCTTCGAATGAGGACCTGGGACAAAACCGTCCACATTGGCACCAGCCGTAAAAGTACCAGCTCTAAAAGGACGAGCTGCTTGAGCATTCTATTGCATAGTCACGAAACCTTGCATCATAGTGTTAAACTGGTTCTGTTGTTGATGCATCATGTTTCCCAGAATGTTGATCATATTCTGAATGGAGACTACAACAGGCAGGTCCAGAGGAATAGGGTTTCCACCATTAGGAGGCATTTTAGTTCTTGGAGTCTCAGCACTCACATTTCCAGCAGGAGTCTCAACATTAGCTTGACCACAACCACCACTGATCTCACCATCCAAACCATTCACTACAGTGATTCCTTAATTGAACCATTCTGCAAAAAGAAATCCAAAAATTAACAACAATGTAATGTCAAGTCTGGAAAAGATTCTTCAAGCCAAATGTACTTCAATTCATTGCATACATCAATATATAAAAGGAATATTTACACAAAAATCAAAAAGAACCAAAACAGGGCCAAAAATCCAAATTTCTATGCAACAGCAATAGGGTTGGTCACTCAAGCCAGTCGCTTGGTTCAATCGACCGCCACAAGTAACCACCCCAAGTATCACGACAGTAACGAGTTTTATATACAGTTGGGTCCCATTTCACTTCCACACTTCTCAAAACTTAAAAAGGGCTCTGGGATTTTGTTCTTAGGCCAAGGAAGATATTTTGGGGACTCCGTTGACTTCGGAACTACTTTCCACACATTCCTTCCACGCTACACAGGTATTCTTCTCTAAAACCATCTTTTCTATGGTTTGGATGAGAGAATCACCAATGTGCTTCCCTTTCTAGGTTTCTTTTGATGTAAAACATTCCTTTTATTCCATAAAACATGTCTAGGCATAGATCTACTATTTACTATGCATTTTTATAGTCATGGGTATATCATACACATATTCTAACTCTCTTTTTCTCTCTTTTCACCCAAAAAAAAAAAAGATTTTCACCACAGATGGCTGCTCCGGAGGTAAGAGAGTTCCTATTCATGGCCGAGGTCGTGGACAGGGTCGAGGTGATGCACATGATCCAATACACCCGGAATACTTCAGATCACTAGAGGCACATGAACTCTACTTTGGTCACTTCAGTCACCGTCAGGTTGAGTTAGGGCGACCTGTTGTGACTTCAGAGCTCGAGCAGTTTCAGATTGCAGAGAGATTTATAGCAGTAGGCTGGGGTAACATGCTTTCCTTGAATGATACCGCCTACCCAAAGCTTGTCAAGTTGTTCTATAGCAACTTGACCTTCCATGAGGAGCCAGTGGGGGAGAATGATACTAGGCTCATCATAGAGAGTAGGGTGAAGACTACCAACATTCGCTTCCCTACACGGTATCTTGCCTACATCCTTGATGTTCCTTAATCCACACTGATTGGAGATGGTTCGAGCTGGGGGTAGAGTCAGATGATGTCATTCATTGGGAGGAGAGAGCTCTCATCTATTCTTCTATCTGCCACGGGGAGTGCAGTGGGGTTAAGTCAGTGACCAAGCTACTTCCATCTTGCTGGATCATCTCAAGGATTATTGCACAGAACCTGCTACCTAAAGCAGGACATTAGAGTGAGATTTCTCTTATGTAGGCTTTGATGACTTTCTCTGTGTACACCTGCTATCAGATAGACTTGGCATATATCATTCAGAATGGCATGATCTATTGAGTGACACATCCGGGAGGAGCAAACCTTGCATACGGGAGACTTCTAACTCGGATCTTTGAGCACTTCAGGGTCGACTTTGAGGGCGAGGAGGCTATACTGGTCGGCCACGGTGGTACTATAGGTCACAGATAGGTTGCTTAGATGCACTTATTGGGCGGACCAAACTCACTAGAGATGCCAGCCGAGTCGGAGGATATGGATGTAGAGTTTGATGATGATGATCATGCAGACTCACTGCCCCCATCTCAGTTAGAGGTAGGGGGTTCATCTGGAGCTCAGGGTTCTTTAGAGATCACACCCACTTGGGCTAGAGATCTGATCAGTATGGTGGATCACTTAGAGCAGGGTCAGGCATCAATGAGGGACCAGTTGACAGAGTGCATTGAACTTCTCCGCCAGCTGAGGCCAGCACCACCACCACCACCACAGGAGTAGTTAGACTAGGATTTGCTTCTTTTTGACTTAGTACAGACTGACTTTAGGATTTTGATATAGTTATTGTAGTTTTTATTCACATATGTTCATTCCCTACTTTTTGACTTGTAAAGCGTGAATCACGCTCCAAATTATGTAAGGCTTTTTCTTATTAATGAAGTACAGTTATGCTTGTTGCATTTTTATTATTGTCTTTTTATACCTTTCTTGATAATCATAATGTGAGAATATGTTTTCACTTCATTTATAGTAAGTTATGCAAAAATAGAAAATTCACTTACTTTGTTGGTTCGTTTCTAGCCAAAAATTATACCTATTATTCACTTCTAATTCTTTTGAGTCACTTCTGGATCTATGACTCAGATTGCTCATCTAGTACTTGTATTAACTATTATTGACTTCGTAAAACCAGGGCTTTGATATCATCTCTGTCACACCCCACCCGTTGGTCTCGGTTACCTTCCCGACAACCCGTGGGTGCGATCCGTCACAGGATCCACAATCTTACTCATCAATAATAATAAATGCAAGTATAGATAAATTAAGAGCACGAGCAAGTTCAATATAATCAGTCAAAGGATTACAGGAATCCAAATACTCCAATAAAAAAATGAAAGAAAAAATCAAAAGAAATATCAAGTTCAGCGGAAGCAAGCAAAATAAACTAAATAATCTTCTTTTCGGTTTCTTTCTCTAAAGCTAAATAATGCGCTTCATGAATAGCAAGAAAGGCAGTTCTCTAGTTCTTCTCCATACGATCCACAAAATGTCTGGCAATTTGCCTCCTTCTGCCATCAATGGGTGCTATAAGTGCACTCCAAGCATCCGCAGGAGGTTTTATGGAAGCTATCTCCATCTCCCACTAACGGTGCCACATCTTCTTCATATGAGATATCCGGTCATACAAATTCTCTCCAATTTTTGAGGACGTGCAACCATCTGTACAGTTAGTATAACATACAAAGAAAAGGAATGAGTTATGACGAACTTAGTAAGGATAACACATTTCTCATCCGTATGTCAACACAATCAGCAATGCATATATGATATGAATGATATGCCATAGTATGAATGCTACTAAGATCTAACTATGCAAGTCTCTAGATAGTTAACATGCTTTAAGATATAACACCAGCCCTCCTCTAGATAGGTCTAGTCACTTTGATCCCTAACAGCCTGTGTTGTGGATAGCATAAATCCCGAGGGGTTCCTCGGGATAATGACACGCCCCCACTCGGGATGGTGTGTCCCCCTCCTCCATAAGGTTCAAGAGAACCCACTCAGGAGAGGGACACACCCCCACTCGGGATGGTGTGTCCCCCTCCTCCATAAGGTTTAGGAGAACCCACTCGGGAGAGGGACACACCCCCACTCGGGATGGTGTGTCACCTTCCCTTGAGAACCTCGTTTGAAGTAAGTTTCAGAAGACCTACTAGACTATGTCAAAAGAGTTAGTTAAGGATAACGACTCAACATATCCGTTCCAAGAAATGGGGAGATAAATGAGCGAGTAACATCTCAACTAACTATGCGAGATCCGAGGAAGCGCCGCCTCCAAGTATTTTCTATATAAACCCACATCCTACATGGAGAAAGGTACGAGATTCATCTGATCAATTATTCATTACGTTCTTGAGAACTCTCTTAAGAACTCTTATTGTTGCCTAGGCTGACTTGGGCATCGGAGGCGGTTCCCTAGCCAAAACTTGGCCAGACCGTTCTTGTTTTCTTTGTGAGTGCAGGCATCTCAACTATTCCAACTTGGTTGGGGAGCTCTTAAGGTGGTCATCTCAGTATCCGGCCCTTGAAAAAGTTCTAGACGCAACAAATTGGCGCTGTCTGTGGGAATCGTCACAGAAAGTCATGACGAGACGTACCTCTCATTAGGTGACAAGTTCCAATCAAGTTCTCACTCAAGCGAGAGAAAGGGAGATAGAAAACGGACGTGTTGAAGAACAAATTCTCCCTTCTCCAGATCAACAAATTCCGATTCCAGAGCAAGTTCGAGATGGGATTCTAGAGAATCCCCCATTAATCATTCCAACTCCGTTTGGAGAAGGAGGTTCGAATCAACCTTCGATTCCAGCCACAGCGGTCGATTTACAAAATATGCAAAGAGAAGTCCAACAACAAATGTTGGAACTCCAAGGAGTTGTTCGAGGCTTAGTCCATCAAGTCGGGGTACCATCCGGGCCTTCTAGGAATACATAGGAAGGTAGAAAGCGTGAAGTTGTTTGACAGACTCGGGATAGGCCGGTGAAAGAAGAAAGGCAAAATCCCAGAATACCAAGACGAACAGCCAAACGAGTTGGAGAAAGATCTTAAGGAGTTCATATTTAAGAACCACTTCCCTGAGGAGATCGGACGAGGGGAAGTGTGTTCAATCATTTGGCTGGGCTCAGGCAGACTCAGGATTTACCAAGGAGGGAATGCCGAAATGAAAGAGTTCAAGAACACAAAGGCGAAAGCCACGGAAGAGGTCATTTCAGATCTAATGACCCGAGAGGATCGGTAAGTCGGTTTGGATCTTCTCATGGACCAACTTCCCAATATTCTGATCTTGGAAGTGTTCGATCTCCACAAGAACGTCAAGAGATGCATGGTCTCGGGAGAAGGTTAGATGCCATGGAAAGAAGGCTTGATGATCGGGACCTCGACAACGACTATGATGTCGTTGACAGAGAACCTTTCTTAGAAGAAGTCATGAGAGCACCTCTTCCACCTAACTTCATAATGCCAAAATTTACTCCATATGAAGGTAAATCAAATCCTCGTGAACATATTTATTTATTTCAAATCTATCATGGCTGTGATTGGCCGAGAGGATGAGTTACTATGCCAAACTTTCCCAGCAACACTCAAAGGCCCGGCAATAAAGTGGTTTTCTAGCCTACGGCCAAGATCCATCCGAAACTTCCGAAAACTCGGGAGAAAATTCATTGCCTGATTCCAAAGTTGCATCGGGAGTAAGAAGACAGCAGATAGCCTCTTCTAAGATTCGATACTATCTTCTAAGATTCGATAAGGTGGCTATCGAGGTAGAAGAGTTGGATTATACGGTGGCATACAATGCACTATGGAGTGGAATAACCCAAAGACGTTTGCTTGAGGTATTGCTCCAAGATAAGCCAAAGACTTATGGAGCACTTCTTAAGAAATGCCAAAAGCAAGCAACAGTGCAGAAGTTATCGAAGCCCGAGAAGAGTCCACAAGAGGGGTGAAGGAAAAGAAGAATTATGGAGAAAAAGGTCGAAATTCAAACGCTCGGGCAAAAGATGAAAAAAAAGGAGGTTGGAAAGAGAGACTCGTCAGTGAGAACTTTACACCTCTCAATACTAAGAGGTCAGAAATCCTATTACAAATTTGAGATAAGGATCTTTTGAAATGGCAGGGCAAGCTTCGAGCCCGACCCGAAGACAGGAATATGACAAAGTATTGTCGCTTTCACAAAGACTATGGCCACCATACGGATGAGTGCAGAAATCTTAAGATCGAGATCAAGAAACTCATCCAAGGAGGGCATCTTGAAAAGTATCTTCAAAAGAAATGGCAAGATAGAGAGAAGTCCCCACCTAGATCAACAAAAAGACTCAGATCCAAAAGTCCCGAGAGGGCAGATAAGAATCCCGAGAAGAAACCCGGCAATCAAATTCTCTCCCATCTATATTGTCTTAGGAAATCCGACCGAGGAATCCATTAAGAAGGCGAAGCAAAATGTGCAGTTCATAGGATCAATGCAGTTGCCAAGAAAACGAAGAAATGACTTATGCCCAGATCCAATAACCTTCACTGACGAAGATCTCAAGGGTGTCACTTCTCCTCACGACGATGCTATAGTTATCAAAGTGAAACTTGCAAATAGGGAAGTTCACCGAGTTCTTGTGGACACGGGGTCTTCCACCGACTTGCTATCCTACGAAGCATTTAAGAAGTTGAAATTTGAAAATGAGAGACCCCATGGGGGACTCATCTATACGGATTCGGCGGGTCGTCTGCCATATCCGAAGGCACCATTCAATTAGATCTAAGGATTGGGACACATCCCTGGGATGCCATCATCCAATCGACCTTCATGGTAGTTCGGGACTTATCGGCGTACAACGTCTTACTCGGGAGACCAACTCTTAATGCCTTAGGGTGTAAAATCCAGCTTTTACCTAACCTTGACCCGACCTGGAAATTGGTTGTGTTTGTAGGTCCGAAGACCCAAAGTGGTAGTAGAAGTGACTTGTGGACCCTACTAGTTGATGACGTAGTGTTGGAACTCCATTCTATGGACATTGATGATGTTGCTCCTCCCTTGAGCACATTATCAGTGTTAAGTTAGAATCTGCGCACTGATGAAGAGTGAGACAATTGAGATATCAAACGGACTCTTGTGCAAAATCCGAAGGTATTCCCCAAAACTAGACTTCTTGAGTGAACTATAGGAGAAAACCCCATGCAATTTGACCTTGTACAGCCCTCCAAGTCCACACCTAAAGTTGCTGAACGATTCTGAAAAATTCTGCAGAAACATGTCTTGGTCAATACTATTCGTCGATACCATCGACCCAAGTATCGACCAACAATGTTGCTGAATCTGGATTTAAAGATTCTGTGGAATATTCCCTAATCTATTTATTCCATCCTCGTGTTTTGAACCCTATTCTAATCATTGAGGCACCTGAGAACGTGGATGACACTCCCAAGAACTCCTCCTTGGTAATGGTGAAGCATCTTCCCCACTAGTCATTGCCAACCACTCACTTCTACTCTCTTACTCTACTCTCAAGGTATGACTCTCTCTCCTAGTCTCTTTCTCACTCATCTTGATTCTCATTTTACTATTTGGACCATGGCCAAGGTGCTGCAACCTTGCAAACACCTTGCCATGAGTCTTCTATACCTCATACATTGATGTTTTCCCCAATCTCACTATGATTTACTTATCTCTTGAGCATTAGCTATGCATTTCCATGATTTGTTGCTTACCAACGTACTTTATTTACCAAAACTGAGATGAAGCCTATGATTAACCTAATCTATACCTTGCATATGATTTCAATATTGCTCCTAAGTTATTCCCTACCTAATCCACTATGTTTTTCCCTCAACTTGCATTAAGAAATAGCCAATGCCATGATTAACAACTCTTGAACTTGATATGCCAATTTGGGGATTTCTAATTTGACAATTGGATGATGTTAATTCTTTGATAATTAAGTTCTCTATAGTGTATTTAGACTGTTCCCCAAGTTTCGTATCGATCCGAGACCCGGAAGACCAAATTTGGGCCAAAACCCAAAAACCCAGCTTGCTGTCCGAGACTTTTTGGGTCAATGCTTGTTGGTCGATACCATCGACCCAATGTATCGACCAACAAAGTTGCTGTCAGCAACTTTTGCCTAGTTTTGATTCGTTCGATCTCCGATTATTCTAATTTCTTTTCTAATCCTTCATATATGTTTGTTTAGGGTTTTAAGACTAATTGGGCCACTTGCTTGTGATCTTGGGCCATCTTCTTCTCCAACTCAAGGTAAGGATAGTTATCGCTACAATTACTTAGGATGTGTGATTTTGACTTGATATTCCTAACATAGTGAACATAGTCTCTATCTTATGTTCTTACCATTTTAGACTTGCTACATATGTCTTATAACAGTAGCATTGTGTTTACATTTGTTTTATTACAATGCCTTATTATGTTTATCAATTTCAATATATGATGAATTATGTCAATGTTATGAATAGAATGTTTACTATGATGTTGTATCTTGTAAATTGATATGATGAACTTGGGCATGTGCTTAAGTATAACTTGGGATTGAGGAGTACCCTATTGGTGCTTCTGTCCTTGGACATCGGAGGGAATAGTATGGGATGTTCTCCGAAGATGTCCATCGACGCTTTCCCGGGTTATTGGATGACATACATAGGACTTGTCTAGTGGTGTTTGGCTAGGATGTCCCTATCATATCAAACCCGATTTGGAAGGGCATTGAGACCGAACAACCCGTGGTAGTAGTGTAGATTTGTGGGTGCTCAAGACCGGTAATCACTCCGTGAGAGGACATAAATTACATTGCAGATACCTGAAAGGGGCCATTCATTGGTAGGGTTGCAAATGGCTAGACTTGGGCTCACGGGCACTCAAGACCGGTGAAATGATCCGTGAGGGGACGTGAGAGCTTCCCGTCTACTATTTATGGATGACTAATAGGGTTGATGAGTCTGGTGAGTAATATCCGTGACACTAGTGTGAAGGATACTTGAAAGGTTCCCGAGAGGGGAGGAATGGACGTATCTGGAACTGACATGATATGATTAAGTAGATGACTTGCATTGGGCTAGGCTATACCTTGACATGCGCCAATACTTAGACCAAATGGTGATGTGAGAGAGTGGTGACCGAAACCCCGAAACATGGATTTGTCCGAGAGGGATGCAGGAACCCAATTCCCCCGGTGATGAGTGACTGAGACTACCTAAAGAAATATGGTGCTATGACTTAAAGCATGTCTACCATAGATGACCAGCATACTTAGAGTAGATTCATATTGCATATGTCTCATATCATCTGCATTATTTCATTATTGTTATCATGTGGCTTATGTGTTGTGGAATAACTACCTTGTTGAGTTCTTTTCAACTCATTCCTTTTCTGTTTCAATGTTGTGTTAGACTACTCTACAGGTGATTATTCTAATGGTATGTTCCCCGAGGCAGACCCATATACCCCATACTACTATCCAGAGGCTAGCTACCATGAAGACTTCGGTGACGGTACCGAAGAAGATCCTTCGGCGTATCAGGGTTAGCCCTTGGGTAGTGTGGGAGCAGCAATGTTGGATCTCTATGGTCTTCACTTTTGAAGAGAACTTATTTATTGTAGAGGAGACTTATGCATAGAGGCCCATTCCCTTTCTTTTATGTTTGTTAAACTTGGAAGAAGTGTAATAACTTTTGAATTATCTTTATGACTTGGGATTTGTAATTAATTAGATTTGACCTCACTTTCCGCTTGATTGAACGAGTGGATTCCGCCCACTGCCTTCTTAATTTTATCTGATAAGATGTTTATTTCCGCACTCTGATTATCTTTGGTATCTCATTGTTGAGTTCTATTATTATCAATTGTTTAACTTGATATTGATTGTTCATGATTGTATTATCGTCGATGTGCGTGGTGTGGTCCCTGGACTACGGATCTTTGGGGCTGTGGATCACATCCCGGGTATGCCAGATAGGGTACCGGCTGGGTGGATGTGACAAAGGGGCTGTGGTTTCTCCAACACATATGAAGTTGAAGTTTCCAACAACAGTAGGAGTCAGGGAGTGCTCTTCCGATCAGCGACTCTCAAGACAATGCTATGTGAATTATCTCAAGAAAGTAAGAAGAACCAAGAGATCGGGCAATACAATGAGTATTGAAGTTCGGGATGACCGAGATGAAGAAGCTATGCAGAGAGCCGAACCTGTTGAGAAGCTTGAACAAATTCAATTTCATCCGGATTTTCCCGAGGGACCATGATCGGTTCAAAACAACCTACAGAATTCAAGGAAGAACTGACCAAGTTTCTCCAGCACAATCTTGATGTATTTGCATGGTCAGCCAAAGACATGCTAGGAATTGATCAAAGAATTGCAAAACATAGCCTATGAATTAAGGAAAATGCAATTCCCATGATCCAAAAAAGAAGGAATTTTTCGCTCGAGAAACATGCTGCCGTCAGAACCAAAGTGGAGAAGCTAGAGCAATCGGGTTTCATAAAGCCAATAGAATGCCCAACTTGGTTGGCGAATGTAGTAATGGTGAAGAAAGCTAACGGCAAATGGAGAATGTGTACGGATTACACAAACTTGAATAAAGCATGCCCAAAGGATTGCTATCCACTTCCTCGGATCGACCTCTTGATCAATGCCACAGCAAGACATGAAGTATTGAGCTTCATGGACGCTTACTCGGGATACAATCAGATAATGATGAATCCCAAGGACGAGAGGGATACGGCATTCATGACAGATCGAGAAAGTTACTTCTACAAGGTCATGCCTTTCGGGTTAAAGAACGCCGGGCAACTTATCAAAAAATGGTAAATAAAGTCTTTAAAGACCAAATTGGAAGAAATATGGAAGTATACATTGATGATATGCTCATTAAGAGTATTGTCCGAAGAAGTCATCTGGAAGATCTTGAAGAAGTCTTTGATACGTTAAGAACATATCAGATGAGGTTAAATCCAGAGAAGTGTGCGTTCGGAGTTTCTTCTGGAAAATTCCTTGGATTTATGGTATCCCAACGAGGAATCGAAGCCAACCCAGAAAAATCAAAGCCTTGCTCAAGATGGAGTCACCGAAGACGGTTAGGGATATTCAATGCCTAACCAGAAGAGTAGCTGCCTTAAATAGATTCATTTCGAGATCGGGTGAAAAATGTTTGCCTTTCTTCAAGGCTCTTAAAGACCTCGGGAATAAAGGATACCCTCTGGATCGATGAATGTCAGAAAGCATTTGAGAAGTTAAAGGAGAAGCTTGGGTCACCACCTCTCTTAGCCCGACCTTCAACGGGAGATCAACTATTCACATACTTAGCCATTTCTCCAACAGCAGTAAGCACGGTGTTAGTAAATGAAGAAGGTACTTCACAAAACCCTATTTATTTCATAAGTCATGTTCTAGTGGATGCCGAGACGCAATATCCGGATGTGGACAAACAAGCTTTAGCCCTTGTAATTGCATCTCGGAAACTCAGGCCATACTTCCAAGCACATCCAATTGTAGTCTTGACCAACTTCCAGTTGAAGAAGATACTACAGAAACCAGACTTAGCAGGAAGAATGGTAACATGGGCCATTGAGTTAAGTGAATACAAAATCGAGTACAGAACTCGTCCAGCTATAAAAGGACAATTTTGGACTTTGTATGTTGACGGCTCAAGCAACTCTTCGGGGAGTGGAGCAGGGCTAATGCTAATCAGCCTGGACGGATTCACTATTCATTATGCTTTAAGATTCAACTTCAAAGCCTCCAACAATGAGGCCAAGTACGAAGCCCTTCTAGCAAGACTAAGACTTGCCCGAGCCCTAAGAGTCTGAGAATTGGAAGTTCGAAGCGACTCTCAACTAATAGTAAACAAGTTCGCGGTGTGTACGAGGCAAAAGAAACACGAATGGCAAATTACTTAAACAAAATTGATGAATGTCGCCATTATTTTGATCAGCTCGAAATAAAGCAAATTCCAAGAAAGGAAAATGAAGTAGCAGATGAGTTATCCAAGCTGGCTTTATCCAAGTACTCGACCTTAGGCTCAGCCGTTTATATTGAACAGTTGGAAATTCCTAGCATTCAGGAAGCCGAGGCGATGCATATTAAAGAAGAGCCTAGTTGGATGAATCCAATTATAGCATATTTGAAGAATGATATCCTTCCAGAAGACATCAAGGAGGCTAAGGCAATTAAGAATCAAGCAGTGAAGTTCACCATTATTGAAGAACAACTTTATAAAAGATCAGTCACACAACCTCTCCTAAAGTGTGTTGGCCCTTCTCGAGCTCAATATGCCTTAGCCGAAGTACACGAAGGAATATGCAGAGCGCATATGGGAGGTCGGGCTTTGGCCCACAAAATAATACGCCAAGGCCTTTATTGGCCGACTATTCAGAAGGACGCCGTGGACTATGTTAGAAAATGCAAGCAATGTCAACTTCATGCATCTGTTCCGAGAACTCCGATTGTCCCTCTTACATCTGTCTCCAGTCCGATCCCTTTCGCCATGTGGGGAATGGATCTAGTGGGAAAGCTTCCTAAGCACCAACAATAGAGAATATTTGGTTGTGGCAATCGACTATTTCACTAAGTGGGTGGAAGCCGAACCTCTCTCAACCATTACTGAGAAACAAATGCAGAAGTTCTTTCAAGAAAGGATCATCTACAGATTTGGAATTCCAAAGATCCTTGTGACCAACAACGGAAAGCAATTTGTCAGAGCCAACTTCAAGCATTTTTGTGAAAGATATCATATCGAGCATAGAACGTCATCTGTGGCGTATCCGCAAAGCAATTTGCAAGTTGAGATAATCAATCGAACACTTTTGGATGGAATAAAGAAGTGTCTGGAGACAAGTCGGGCCAAGTGGGTAGAAGAACTACCAAGCGTCCTTTGGTCATATCGTACCACGACCATAACTCCTACGGGAGAAACTCCCTTTCGCCTAGCCTACGGCATAGAGGCACTTCAATGAAGAGGCAAATGAAGAAGGCTTGAAGAGCAATCTTGATCTAATAGACGAAGTGCGGAGCATGTCAGAATACCGAAATCAAAAATATCAGAACCGAGTAGCTGAATACTTCAAATCTCGGGTAAAAATAGAAGACATCGTGCAGGTGACATAGTGCTCCACAAAGTTGCGGCATTTGTAACATCCCCCCAGCCGGTACTCTAACTGGCATACCCGGGAGTGTGATCCACAGCCCCGAAGATCAAGTATCGAGGAAATCATCCTCCCACATATACAATAACATAATCATAAACAGGAAATAATCAAGGTTTAAATATTATAAACAAAATATTAAAGTCAAGAAATGAATAAACAATATAATCAGAGTGCGGAAAATAATACCAGATGTAATCACATCAAAAGAAGTAGAGTGAGGCGGAAACTCACTCCACAAATACAGCGAAACGTAGTATAAGTCTAAAAGGGAAAACAATTAAAACAAAAGAAAATAAGAAAGATAACTAAACTAAGAGTCTTCTATCCTATAGATGACATCTTCAAAATAGTGGACTTCATCAATCCAACTGAGATGTTCCAATTCCACGTTGCCTCTAATCGTATTACGGAATGTGATCGCCTGAGGGATCATCAGAATAATCTTGATTGTCGCCAATACCTTGCGTGTAGTACGCTTCATCGGCTTGCGCTTCATTTTACTGTTCTTCATAGTAGTCAGTACCTGTGAAATAGTCTAACAAGAGAATGTACTAAAAAAAGGAATGAGTTTCGAAGAAACTCAGTAAGGTAGTTAATCCATTAACAACATAAATAACATGTAGCAGAACATAACAAGATGCAATGCAGTATGAAACAGATAATGTATGTATGCACCTAACTCTATGTATGCTGGTCTCTATTGGCAGACATGCTTTAAGTCATAGCACCATACTTCTTTGGGTAGGGCTCCTGTTGGTAGTGGGTCCAGCATCCCTCGGGACAATCCATGGCTGGGGGTTAAGTCACCTCTCTCTCACATCACCAGTTGGTCTAAGTACTTGCGCATGTCAGGGTAAAAGCCTAGCCCAATGCAAGTCATCTACTAAGTTACATCAACTCAAATCCAGATACTTCCATTCATCCCCTCTCGGGATCCTTTCCGGTATCCTTCACACTAGAGTTAGCGTATCCAACTCTCTCAAATACGAACTCATCAACCCTATTGGTTATCCACATATGGTAAACGGGAAGCTCTCATGTCCTCTCACAGATATAACTTACCGGTCTTGAGCGCCCATGAGCCCAAGTCTAGCCATATGCAACCCTCCAATAAATGGCCCCCACAATATGATTCCCGTCCTCTCACTGGTTGGTTACCGGTCTTAAGCGCCCATGAATCACATTGCTACCATGGGTCGTTCGGTCTCAATACCCTTCCGATTCGGGTCTGATATAACAGGGACATCCTAGCCAAACACTGCTAGACAGCCCTAGGTATGACAACCAATGATTCGGGAAAGCGTCGATGGGTAACCCCGGAAACATCCCATACTATTTCCGATAATGTCCAAGGACAGAAGTGTCAAAAGGACACTTCCCAATCCCAAACCATACCTAGTCAAACACGGTTTCAAATCAGTCATGACGTACACAACCAACAATTCATTATATAAAAGAGAATGTAAAAGCATAAGCTAATGGTTAAACAATATAGAATAAGCAATTCATATAAGCTTAAATAATAAAAAGGAAAACATAAGTGAAGTGCTACTGTAGTTACAGTAGTACATCAGAAATATAAACTATAAGAACAGTAAACAACTCATAGTTTTATAAGGTAGAAACCAGAGAGTATGCGATCTATGTCATTAAGGAAATAACTGTCCTTACCTTATAACTTGCAAAGGAATCTTAGGGAATCAAGTAAGACCTTGACTAAACCTTAGAAGAAAGTCTTAAACAAGTGTATACAACATGTTAGGGAAGATACCTAGAAGGAAAGATATCAAAATTAACAAAACATACCAAGAATGAGGTTGCTGTACTCATTGGTTGATTGGATTGGTCTACTGCCCCAGTCGACCAATGAGTCCACCAACCGAGACAGTAGCTTACAAGAATCCAAATTTTGGGAAAATAGAACCGAATTTGGTGGTTCAAAAGGGTACAAAATAAGGGGGAAACTATAATGGCAGCATACTAGTATATAGAGGACATCAAGACACTAATTGAATCAAGTTTTCAAGTTACAGATTAGGAACCAAAAAGTTACCCTAATTAGGTTAATCATGGATTATGAAGAAAACATTGGTATGATCAAGGATAAAGAACTAGAGGATGATAGGTTACAAATCTTGTACAGAAAACACATTGATTGGATATTAACATGATCAAAATATGGGTTCTTGATTCGACTCAAGAAACTAGGGTTTCAACCTTTATGGCTCCCATGAAAAGGTTGAGATCACAGGATGAAAGGGAATTAATGATTGGCCAATAACAACAAGAAAAACCATAGAAAGATCAAATTTAGATTAACATAAATATTACCCATGAGGTTTCCCTCACATGGGAGGTTACAAAAGGTTTCCAGAAAGATCATTCAAGGGTTAGGGTTCCAAGGGTTAATTTGGCTAGGGTTGAGATCATGACGATGATCATAAATCTCAAAGAATATAATGAGATCATGGAATAGATGGTTGCAAGAATGCAGCATCTTCTTCCTGATCTCAATCAAGAACAATATTAAAGATAAGAAATTCAGAGATAGAGAAGAGAAAGAGAGCATAGACATACCTTTGATGCAGGAGGATGAAGATTACTTTAGTTCTTGCGAGATATCAACCAAGGATGCAAGGGAATTGATTAGAATGGAGTTCTAACTCATTCCAGAGGCTTAGGAGGCGGAGTAATCCCGAGATTAGATTTAAATAGAGTAGCCACGACCTAATTAGCAAAAACAGAACCAATTGGTCGATTGATTGGTCGACTGGTCCAGTTGAACAATGAGTCGACCAATCAGGAAAGTAAGACCAAAACAGGGATTTGAAGGCGGAACAAGTCCAAACATAATGGGGTTTTGCACACACCTAAAGTGACTTACCTAGTAGGTAAAAATGCCTTCGAACCAATACAGAGCACACTTTAAGTCCATCAACTAATCCGATCTTCATCAGGGTGCAGTTTCCATAAATGGAACACTGAAATCAACACTCATGGAATTCAATCCAGCTACCAAGTCTTCCACTGGGATGGCCCAAAGCTGACTTCTTGCCTTACTTCGGGTTGTCGGACCTACAGACAACAAGGTTTCCGGATCAAGGTTAGGGCTGGGGAAAGACTTCTAAGGTTCATTCTATCCTCTTCAAAACGTGAGAGAGCTCTGGGGAAAGACTTCGAAGGTTCTTCCAAGTGTTTTTGAGGTGTTTTGGTGCTTCAACAACAACACCACATCAAACATTCATCTCATACAAGGTAAATCCATCATTCTTTCTTCCATTTACATCTTCTCATGCTTGCATTTCAATAAAATCCATGTTTTACTTGTATCCAATGTTAGAAATCATGTTTAGGAATACTTACAAACATAATCCCTAGGTTTTAAACACAATACCATGCATAGACAACAAGTTCTAACACATTCTTGCACATCTCATAACGTTTTCGTACCGAAATCGTTAACGTTAGAAAATTTTCGTTTTCTTCCAAACCGCTTGGAGTTTTCGCACGAAATCAAATGCTACATGCTCAAGATGATACTGTAGATATGTCCATATAGTTTGATTTAACCAATTTCAACTTTTCAAAAATCCCAATTTGACCTAAATTGCAAAATCCCCAATTTCTTCTTGCTGAATTTTTCACTTTAAACCAAGTTTTTCGGTTGATTTCCTTCAAATAAACTTCATAGCCATGCAATTCCAAGTATTGTGCACATGCTAGTATCTTCAAATCAAAATTTTCCCAAATTTGAAATTTTCCAAAAAAATTACGAAAATACCCTTTTGGCTGAAATCTTGAAATAGCACTAACAAACAATGTCTTTTGTTTCTTCCGCAGACATTCACTATGCCGAGGGGAGGACGAGGACAAGGTCGAGGTTGTGGTCGCATCGTAGGGGCACTCGTAGGGATCAGGTTCCTTCAAAGGCTAGACAGGAGGTTCGGAGACCAGACAGATTTGATAGCCCACAGGCCGAGTTCTTGCATGAGGCCTACTTCAGTTACTGCAGTATCGAGCTGGGACGTCTACTTCACCTTCGTCAGCTCAGAGTTTTCAAGATTCGGCAAAGATTTGACACTATGCAGTGGCACATCTCTTCACCGAGGATTTGCCGGTACATCCGGAGCTAATAAGGTTGTTCTTCAGCAACCTTACATCTACAGAGGAGTCTAGGTCCAGGACATCCTCTTCGGCTAGTCCTCAGGAGCAAGGTCTTTCAGACTCGGATTCTCTTCTTGTGAAACCCAGCCCTAACCTTGACCCGGAAACCTTGTTATTTGTAGGTCCCCCGCACACCCAAAAAGAAGGGAGGTGGTTTTTGGGGGCCCCCCGGGGGGGGGCTTGTGGGCGGCTTTGAATCCATGAAGGTTGATGATGAGGTGCTATTTATGGAAACAGAATCCTGATGAAGATCTAATTAGTTGATGGACTTGGAGTGATCTCTATCTTGGTTTGAAGGCATTTCTACCTACTAGGTAAGTCACTTGACTTGTGTGCAAAACCCCTTTAGGTTTGGATTTGATCTGGGCCTTCAATTCCCTGTTTTGGCCTTGTTGTCGTCGCATTGGTCGACCGATTGGTCGATCGGGGCCAGCCGACCAATCCACTCGACCAATGGGTGCTGTCTTTGGCAATTAGGTTGATTCTTGCTCTATTTAAGCCTAACCTCGAGTCCACTTCGTATTTGCTGCCTCCAAACCCTCTCGGAACGAACCAAAGACCTCTCGCAAGTCATCTCTCTTGCATCCTTGGAGTTTTCTTGGCGGATCTTCGTCGGAACTCTTCTTTTTGCATCAAAAGGTATGTCTACTCTCTCTTCTTCTCCTACATCTTTGTTTTTCTTTCCTTTTTGAGTTGAGACAGTAGAAGAGATGCTGCATCCTCTCGTTGCAAACATCTCTCGAACATGTTCTCATGATCATCCTAAGGATTAAAGGCTAGAACAATGATCTTAACCATGATCATTGCAAGCTTTTGAAGGATTCATGATCAAACCATGATTTAATCTCTCGTTAATTTCCTAATCTGAATTCCGATCTCTTTGGATCTTCTTTCATTGATCATGTTAGTGGTTAATGGTTGTGTTTTCTTTCTTTGATCCATAATCCATAGAATTCTAGTTGTTCTCTTCTACCTTACTATGTGTTCTTCATGATGCATGATAGTACATATATGGTAGGTTTTATTTCCTTATTTAGATTTATGCTTCTAAGCCTTATACCATGAAGACCTATGCATGTTTTCATGTTTTCATTACCAAAAGCAATGATCCATCTTCCTATTGTTCTTGTCCTTGTTTTCTATTTCAAACCTCATCAAGATCCATGTTTGATTTATTTATGGTAACTTTTTGTTTCCTAATTTGGGTCTTGATACCTTGATTTGATTAGTGTTTTGAGGTCCCCTATATGCTAGAATACTACTGATGTAGTCTACCCCTTGATTAGTACCCTCTTGAACCATCAAATTCGGATTTCATATCTCAAAACTCTGATTTTCTAAGTTATCGTCGCATTGGTCGACTGATTGGTCGACTGGACCACTCGACCAATCCACTCGACCAATGAGTACAAAGAACTCCAGAATTGGTCTGTTTCGGATGCTTTGCTATATTTTCTGTTAGGGATCTTTTCTAATATGTGTATATACTTGTTTAGGACCTTTTTCTCAAGTTTGCCAAGATCTTACTTGATTTCTTAGGATTCTTTGCGAGTTATAAAAGGTAAGGATGGTTATTTCCTTAATTACATAGATAGCATGAATCTAGTTTCTATATTTGAATATCATTAATATGTTTCCTAAATTAGATTCTTACAATGATATACTACTGTTGCATAACTTTGATTACAGTAGCATTACTTATTCATATTGAATTGATTCATGTATGATTTACTTACCAATGTTATACAAATGTTTGTAAATATTGATTTCTTTCCATATATGGAGTTACCATATATGTGATGATATGAATTGATGCATGTGTATGCTTACGTATGGTTTGGGAAGGAGAGGTGTCCTTTTGACATTTCTGTCCTTGGACTACTACGGGAATATTATGGGATGTTTCCGGAGATGCCCTCTCGGACACCTTCCTAAACCGTTGGATGACATATTTAGGACTGTCTAGTAGTGTTTGGCTAGGATGTCCCGTTATGTCGACCCTAATCGGAGGGGTATTGAGACCGAACGACCCGTGGTAGCAATGGGGATTCATGGGCGCTCAAGACCGGTAACCAACCCGTGAGAGGACAGGAATCACATTGTGGGGGCCATTTATTGGTAGGGTTGCATATGGTTAGACTTGGGCTCACGGGCGCTTAAGACCGGTAACCAACCCGTGAAAGGACGTGAGAGCTTCCCGTTTACCATATGTGGATGATCAATAGGGTTGGTGAGTCCGTAGTCGTGGACTATGAGGACTCTAGTGTGAAGGATACCGGAAAGGATCGTCGTGGACGAGGAATGGAAGTATCTCGGATCCGACTTGATGTAACCAAGTAGAAGACTTGCATTTGGCTAGGTATTACCCCGACATGCGCCAAGACTTATACCAAATGGTTGTGAGAGAGTGTGTTGACTTAACCCCCCGCCAAGGTTTGTCCCGAGGGATGCCGGACCCATTACCAACTGATGATGAGTGATTGAGACTTTCCTATAGAAGTACGGTGCTATGACTTAAAGCATGTCCGCCAATAGAGACCAAAGATACATAGAGTTAGAATCATTCATTCATTGTTTGACTCATATCATATTGCATTTATGATTGTTCGGAATTCTCGCCATATATGTTATTATGGATTTTAATCGCCTTACCGAGTTTCTTCGAAACTCATTCCTTTATTGTACAATGTTGTTAGACTACCCCGCAGGTACGGAATACTATGACGGTCCCTATGAGGAAGCGCAAGGCGAAGAGACATATCTCCAGGAAGGTGATTGCGGTTACCACAATTACTCTGAAGATTCCGCGGGTGGTTATGCTCCGTACAATGCTTAGTCCGACCATTGAGTGGAAGCGTCCTTGTGCTATTTACGAGATCTACACCTACAAGGATGTCGTCTACACAAAGTGGAGAATAATTTAGTTACCCAATGTACTTGCTACTGGGATTAGCTTTTATCTAGTTTATTCTTTCGAGCTACTTTTCCGCTGGATGTAAAGTGGGATTTTTGCTTCACTTTACTTATCTGTTGACACTCTGATTATATATCTATTATTCCGTTTCGTTTATGATTCATTCTTTCATTATTGGATCTATGATTTATCTTCCGCACTCTTGTTATGGTTGTTCATGATTATGTTATTGCTTATGTGGGAGGTTGATCACTCGATACCCGATCTTCGGCCGTGGATCACACTCTCGGGTATGCCGATAGGGTACCGGGCCGGGAGGGCGTGATGATTGGTATCGTGAGCCCAAGGTTCGAGGAGATCCTAACCACAAAAGGCAACAACCGAACATTCCCGAGTCATTGATCCGAAGTGACTCTTCTACTCTTAGAAGTGAATAATAGAACACCGAATTAGAAACTTGAACTTTGAGGCATAACATAACATTTCCGAATAACATACCATAATTATACTTGAACAAATGACACTAATGCAAGGAAAAGAAAAGTGCATAACATACAATAATTAAAGAGAAACAAAATGAACTTCATTAATTTCAAAAGTTTTTACAATGATTACATCTGAAAAGCATAAATGGAAAATCCTAAGGTACAGCCTATCTAGGTGATCTACTCCGATCTCTATATGCTCCGAACTCCTCTCGCTAGCCGAGTCACCCGATGCTCTATCCTCGTCCCGTCGAGACTCCATCCTCTCGTACATCTGCTCCCGTCTCGACCTCCATCCTCTCTAGCATGGAAGTCATCGATCTCATCTCGTGCACCAAGATCTGAAGTCTCCGGAACCGCATGTGAAGGGCCACCCGCCTCGAAATGTGATGAAGGAAACTCGTGATGCACAGTGCTCAGCCTCGCGCATATCTCAGATCATCTCCGGCCTGATCATCACTATCAGACCGATATCCTCTCCTCCATCCTCGGATCCCTCATCCTCATCCTCTCGATTCATCATCATCCTCACCCTCCGGACCAGGAGATCTCTCTAACCGATGTAGTCTCATCCGTCGAATGGTCCGAGTCCCAATGGGGTATCCCCGTGATCTAGTGTCCATCGGAGTATCCTCGAAACTCACCCCGAAATGCCCGAAGATCAAAGTCGAAGCCTCCCATAGCAAAGGTTCCGCATGCTAGGCCGCAGAACTAAGTCCAAAGATGACCCGCTGAATGATGTAGGAAAGATCGATCTCGAAGCCCATGTAGATGCGGTAAATGACCAAGGCCTCCATCACCGTGACCCGATGGTGATGTCCGGCTTTCGGCATGATGTTTCGGCCGACTATGCGACCGATAATACGTGCAGAACCCGTCATCAGTCCGCTAGTCCTCGGTGTGAAGCATCGGCGGCTATCCCATAGCGTAGAGCATATCTCGCGAAGCTCGTACGGCATCGATGGCTGTCCAGGTCTGCTCCGGCAGGTATCCACACACACCGATGTGGGTAGTAAGGACCCGCAGGATCTCAGCCGTTGTCCGGGTGGAGAAACGAATCCGTGTCCGATGGACCCCGCTCCCGAGGACAAGTCCGAGTGGATGTCCCCGGCCCCGAGCCTCCTCTCGTGTAAGTAAGGTTGCTGAAGAACAACCTCACTAGCTCCGGTATACCGGCAAATCCTCTGGTGAAGAGGTGAGTCCACCGTAAAGTGTCGAACCTCCGTCGGATCCCGAAGGCTCCGAGCTGGCGTAAGTGAAGTAGACGCCCCATCTCGATGTTACAATAGCTGAAGTAGGCCTCGCATGCAAAACTCGGCCCGAGGTGTGTCAAATAGGTCCTGGCCTCCTAACCTCCTCTCCCGGGCTCGAAAGGAACCCGACCCCGCGCCCCGAGAGCACCTACGATGCGACCTCTACCTCTACCTCCTCCTCGTCCTCCCCTCTCGCATGATGTATCCGTGAAAGAGACAAGAGACATTTCCAATTAGTGCTATTTCAAGATTTTAGCCAAAAGGGTATTTTCGTAATTTTTCGGAAAATTTCAAATTTGGGGGAAATTTGATTTGAACATACTAGCATGTGCACAATACTTGGAATTTCATGTCTATGAAGTTGTTTTGATGAAAATCGATCAAAAACTTGGATTAAAGCGAAAAATTCAGCAAGAAGAAATTTGGGGATTTTGCAATTTAGGTCAAAATTGGATTTTTGAAAAGTTGAAATTGGTTAAATCAAATTGTATGGACCTATCTACAATGTCATCTTGAGCATGTAGCATTTGATCTCGTGCGAAAATTTCAAGCGGTTTGAGAGAAAACGAAATTTTTCTAAAGATATCGATTTCGGTATAAAACTTTGCGAGATGAGCACCAAATGTGTTAAAACTTGTTGTCTATGCATGGCATTGTGTTTAAAACCTAGGGAATATGTTTCTAAGCATTCCTAAGCATGATTTCTAGCATTGGATACAAGTAAAGCATGGTTTTATTGAAATGCAAGCATGAGAAGATGAAAATGGAAGAAAGAATGAGAGATTTACCTTGTTTTTGAAGATGGTGTGTTGTGGTGTTGTTGTTGAAGCACTAAATCACCTCAAGAACACTTGTGGGAACACTTGGATATTTTCCCTAGAGCTCTCTCACCTTTGGAAGAAGTTAGAATGAGGTTGGAATGTGGAAATGAGGCTTATAATGCGAATTTTCAGTATTCTCGTCTTCATTGGTCGACCGATTGGTCGAGGTCAGGTCACTCGACCAACCACTCGACCAATGGTCACAGTGACCTCATTTGCTGTTGAATTTTTGGAAAATGTGATTTTTGCCTTATGGAATATTGTTTGATGACTATATGGATATATTTGAGCATGATTTAAGATTTCCAATCATTTGGTCAAGTGGATTTTTGATGATTTTAAGTAAAGAGTGGAAGCAAGTTGTTGATGATGTTCTTGGATATCTTGCTTATGATTTGGAAACCAAGGTGACACACTAGGTGGGAAAAGTTTAAGAAGAGAAGGGAGTTTCACCTTGGGGAGCTCCGGTCTTGTTCGTCAAGAAGAAAGACGGTAGTATGCGCTTGTGCATTGACTACCGTGAGTTGAATAAGTTGACTATCAAGAATAGATATCCGCTGCCCGTAATCGATGATCTCTTCGATCAGTTGAAGGGTGCAGTTGTGTTCTCAAAGATTGACTTAAGGTCCGGATATCACCAATTGAAAGTGAAGTCTAGTGATATCTTCAAGACAGCTTTCCGAACGCGGTATGGTCACTACGAGTTTAGAGTCATGCCTTTCGGATTGACCAATGCTCCTGCGGTGTTCATGGACCTCATGAACCGAGTATTTCATGATGTGCTTGATAAGTTTGTGATTGTTTTCATTGATGACATCTTGATCTATTCGAAGAGCGAAGAAGAGCATGCGAGTCATCTAAGTTTCACTTTGCAAAGGTTGCGAGAAAAGAAGTTGTTTGCTAAGTTTAGCAAGTGTGATTTCCGGCTTAAGAGAGTGGTTTTCCTTGGTCATGTAGTTTCAGCCGAAGGTATTCGTGTCGATCCCGAAAAGGTCCAAGCTGTGGCTGATTGGGAGAGACCGAAGTCGAGAACGGAAATAAGAAGTTTTCTTGGATTGGCGGGTTACTACCGAAGGTTTATTGAGAACTTTTCTCGGTTGGCTGCTCCTATGACTAAGTTGACCAGGAAAGAAGAGAAGTTTGTTTGGTCCGACGCCCGTGAGAAGAATTTCCAAGAGTTGAAAGATAGATTGACAAGTGCCCCGGTTTTGACTATACCCGATAGTTCCGGTGGTATGACAAGTTTATACCGATGCGCCAAAGATTGGTTTGGGTTGTGTACTGATGCAACATGGCAAGGTCGTAGCCTATGCTTCTCGGCAATTGAAGGATTATGAGCGGAATTACCCCACTCACGATCTAGAACTTGCCGCCGTTGTCTTTGCTTTGAAGATTTGGAGACATTATCTTTACGGTGAGAAGATTGCCATTTTCACGGATCATAAGAGTTTGAAGTACTTCTTTACCCAAAAGGAGTTGAACATGAGACAAAGGAGATGGTTGGAACTCGCCTCCGATTATGATTGTGATATTCAAGATCATCCTGGGAAAGCAAATGTTGTAGCTGATGCTCTTAGTAGGAAGAACCAGAAGAAGACTTTGGATTTGAATGCTTTGAGTTTACCATTGTGGTCTTCTATTGAGAGTTTTGATTTGGAAATCGTTCCCGAGAATTCTGATTTTATTCTTTCGCCATGACGGCAAGATCTGGTCTTAGAGATAAGATTGTTGCTCACAGAGTTCCGATCAAGAGTTTTTGACCAAAGTTGAGAAGATTTCTTCGAATCCCGAGTCGGACCCCGACTTTGGTATATCCATGGATGGTGCTTTGTTGTTTAGAGGAAGACCGTGTGTGCCTCGCAAACGATGAAGTTAAGAATGAAATATTGAAGGAAGCACACCAATCGCTCTTTCATCAGACACCCGGAAGCACCAAGATGTACAAGGACTTGAAGGAACATTTTTGGTGGATTGGTCTAAAGGCGGATGTTGACGATTTTGTTGCCAAGTGTGAGACTTGCCAACGTGTGAAAGCCGTTCGACAACCTCCATCTGGATTACTTCAACCCCTTCCTATTCCTAGTTGGAAGTGGGAAGATATCTCCATGGACTTTGTGACTAGCTTGCCTCGGACAAGTAAAGGCAATGACACCGTGTGGGTGATTGTTGATAGGTTGACCAAATCAGCCCATTTCATTCCTATGAAGATCACTCATACTCGGATAAGCTAGCCAGGCTTTATGTGGATAATGTGGTTCGTCCGCATGGTGTGCCATTGAGTATTGTCTCGGATCGTGATCCTAGGTTCACCTCAAGGTTTTGGAATAGTTTGCAGTAAGGCCTTGGGAACCCAATTGAACTTGAGTACAGCTCATCATCCACAGGCCGATGGACAATCCGAGCGGACAATTCAGACATTGGAAGACATGCTCAGATCTTGTGTGGTGGATATGGGTGGTAATTGGGATGAACACCTAGCTTTGGTTGAGTTTGCCTATAACAACAGCTTATCAAGCAACAATAGGCATGGCTCCATTCAAGGCTTTGTATGGTAGTACTTGTAGGACACCTTTGTACTGGATCGAGACAGGGAAAGAAAAGTCTTAGGTCCCGAGATGATTGAAGCTACAAGTGCTATGGTAGATATGATAAGAGAAAGGATTAAGTCTCACCTGGTCAAGAGACAGAAATCTTATGCCGATAAGAGAAGGACCGATTTGGAATTTCAAGTTGGAGAGAAAGTCTTTCTCAAGGTCTCACCAATGAAGGGTGTGATGAGATTCAATGTTAAGGGAAAGCTTAGCCCTCGTTACATTGGACCTTTCGAGATTTTGGAAAAGGTTGGACCTGTTGCGTATCGATTAGCATTACCTCCGCCTCTTTGCTGGTGTGCACAATGTGTTCCATATTTCGATGCTCCGAAAATACATAGAGAATCCGGAACACATTTTGCAGCAAGCACCGAAGGACTTAGTGCTGATTTGACCTATGATGAAGAACCGGCCGAAATCCTCGGATAGGAAGGACAAGCAGCTGCGGAATCGCGCCATTCCTTTGGTGAAGATTCGGTGGAAGAACCATACCCCTGAAGAAGCTTCTTGGGAGAAGGAAGAAGACATGAAGGAGAAGTTTCCTTACCTCTTTGGAAGCACAGTACGCTTTCAATTTCGGGGACGAAATTTCTTTAAGGGGGGGAGAATGTGAAACCCAGCCCTAACCTTGACCCGGAAACCTTGTTATTTGTAGGTCCGATGACCCGAAGTAAAGTAAGAAGTCAGCTTTGGGCCATCCCAAAGAGAGGACTTGGTGTCCGGCTTTGAATCCATGAAGGTTGATGATGAGGTGCTATTTATGGAAACAGAATCCCGATGAAGATCTAATTAGTTGATGGACTTGGAGTGATCTCTATCTTGGTTTGAAGGCATTTCTACCTACTAGGTAAGTCACTTGACTTGTGTGCAAAACCCCTTTAGGTTTGGATTTGATCCGGGCCTTCAATTCCCTGTTTTGGCCTTGTTTGTCGCATTGGTCGACCGATTGGTCGATCGGGCCAATCGACCAATCCACTCGACCAATGGGTGCTGTCTTTGGCAATTAGGTTGATTCTTGCTCTATTTAAGCCTAACCTCGAGTCCACTTCGTATTTGCTGCCTCCAAACCCTCCGGAACGAACCAAAGACCTCTCGCAAGTCATCTCTCTTGCATCCTTGGAGTTTTCTTGGCGGATCTTCGTCGAACTCTTCTTTTTGCATCAAAAGGTATGTCTACTCTCTCTTCTTCTCCTACATCTTTGTTTTTCTTTCCTTTTTGAGTTGAGACAGTAGAAGAGATGCTGCATCCTCTCGTTGCAAACATCTCTCGAACATGTTCTCATGATCATCCTAAGGATTAAAGGCTAGAACAATGATCTTAACCATGATCATTGCAAGCTTTTGAAGGATTCATGATCAAACCATGATTTAATCTCTGTTAATTTCCTAATCTGAATTCTGATCTCTTTGGATCTTCTTTCATTGATCATGTTAGTGGTTAATGGTTGTGTTTTCTTTCTTTGATCCATAATCCATAGAATTCTAGTTGTTCTCTTCTACCTTACTATGTGTTCTTCATGATGCATGATAGTACATATATGGTAGGTTTTATTTCCTTATTTAGATTTATGCTTCTAAGCCTTATACCATGAAGACCTATGCATGTTTTCATGTTTTCATTACCAAAAGCAATGATCCATCTTCCTATTGTTCTTGTCCTTGTTTTCTATTTCAAACCTCATCAAGATCCATGTTTGATTTATTTATGGTAACTTTTTGTTTCCTAATTTGGGTCTTGATACCTTGATTTGATTAGTGTTTTGAGGTCCCCTATATGCTAGAATACTACTGATGTAGTCTACCCCTTGATTAGTACCCTCTTGAACCATCAAATTCGGATTTCATATCTCAAAACTCTGATTTTCTAAGCTATCGTCTCGCATTGGTCGACTGATTGGTCGATCGGACCACTCGACCAATCCACTCGACCAATGAGTACAAGCAACTCCGCAATTGGTCTGCTTCGGATGCTTTGCTATATTTTCTGTTAGGGATCTTTTCTAATATGTGTATATACTTGTTTAGGACCTTTTTCTCAAGTTTGCCAAGATCTTACTTGATTTCTTAGGATTCTTTGCGAGTTATAAAAGGTAAGGATGGTTATTTCCTTAATTACATAGATAGCATGAATCTAGTTTCTATATTTGAATATCATTAATATGTTTCCTAAATTAGATTCTTACAATGATATACTACTGTTGCATAACTTTGATTACAGTAGCATTACTTATTCATATTGAATTGATTCATGTATGATTTACTTACCAATGTTATACAAATGTTTGTAAATATTGATTTCTTTCCATATATGGAGTTACCATATATGTGATGATATGAATTGATGCATGTGTATGCTTACGTATGGTTTGGGAAGGAGAGGTGTCCTTTTGACATTTCTGTCCTTGGACTACTACGGGAATATTATGGGATGTTTCCGGAGATGCCCTCTGGACACCTTCCTAAACTGTTGGATGACATATTTAGGACTGTCTAGTAGTGTTTGGCTAGGATGTCCCGTTATGTCGACCCTAATCGGAGGGGTATTGAGACCGAACGACCCGTGGTAGCAATGGGGATTCATGGGCGCTCAAGACCGGTAACCAACCCGTGAGAGGACAGGAATCACATTGTGGGGGCCATTTATTGGTAGGGTTGCATATGGTTAGACTTGGGCTCACGGGCGCTTAAGACCGGTAACCAACCCGTGAAAGGACGTGAGAGCTTCCCGTTTACCATATGTGGATGATCAATAGGGTTGGTGAGTCCGTAGTCGGGGACTATGAGGACTCTAGTGTGAAGGATACCGGAAAGGATCGTCGGGGACGAGGAATGGAAGTATCCCGGATCCGACTTGATGTAACCAAGTAGAAGACTTGCATTTGGCTAGGTATTACCCCCGACATGCGCCAAGACTTATACCAAATGGTTGTGAGAGAGTGTGTTGACTTAACCCCCTCGCCAAGGTTTGTCCCGAGGGATGCCGGACCCATTACCAACTGATGATGAGTGATTGAGACTTTCCTACGAGAGTACGGTGCTATGACTTAAAGCATGTCTCGCCAATAGAGACCAGCATACATAGAGTTAGAATCATTCATTCATTGTTTGACTCATATCATATTGCATTTATGATTGTTCCGAAATTCGCCATATATGTTATTATGGATTTTAATCGCTTTACCGAGTTTCTTCGAAACTCATTCCTTTATTGTACAATGTTGTTAGACTACCCCTGCAGTACGGAATACTATGACGGTTCCTATGAGGAAGCGCAAGGCGAAGAGACATATCTCCAGGAAGGTGATTGCGGTTACCACAATTACTCTGAAGATTCCGCGGGTGGTTATGCTCCGTACAATGCTTAGTCCGACCATTGAGTGGAAGCGTCCTTGTGCTATTTACGAGATCTACACCTACAAGGATGTCGTATACAAAGTGGAGAATAATTTAGTTACCCAATGTACTTGCTACTGGGATTAGCTTTTATCTAGTTTATTCTTTCGAGCTACTTTTCCGCTGGATGTAAAGTGGGATTTTTGCTTCACTTTACTTATCTGTTGACACTACGATTATATATCTATTATTCCCCCTTTTTTTTTTTTTTTTTTTTTTTTTTTTTTGTTTTTTTTTTTTTTTTTCGCACTCTTGTTATGGTTGTTCATGATTATGTTATTGCTTATGTGGGAGGTTGATCACTCGATACCTGATCTTCGGGCTGTGGATCACACTCTCGGGTATGCCAGATAGGGTACCGGCTGGGAGGGCGTGACACTTCTCCACGAGATCATTGGTTGAGATCTTGCGGGTTCCTTACTACCCACGACAGTGTGTGTGGATACCTGCAGGGGCAGGGATCGACAGTTACTTGATGCCGTATGAGCTGCACGAGATTTGCTCTTGATGCGTCCAAAATCTGCTCAGCCCTTAGATCTCCTCGTGATGACCTGCAAAACGAAAGCGTCAGATGTGGCCCGACCGCGGGGGTCGGGAGTCCACCTCCGAAGGCTAAGTCAGTTGATGAACTTAATCACAAACGGCTCTGCTAGAAGCACAGAGCTAAGGAATGAAGAATCGGGAAAGGTGATCTAGATCGTAAGCCACTGATAGTTTAAGTCTATCGGTACGTATCTGAACCTGAGTCTCAGATTGATTGTTTTCGATCCCTCCTCACCTGTGGGTTTTTTTGGTTTTTTTTTTTTTTTTTTTTTTTTGTTGTTGTTTGTTTTTTTTTTTTTTTTGTTGGGGGCCCTTCCACCCCCCCCCCCCCCCCCCCCCCCCCGGGGGTCCCCAAGATCCATAGTTCAGGGACCACATAATCCACATCGACGATAATACAATCATGAACAGATAATAATCATAAACTAACAATGAATGATCATGGAATTCAGAAATAAGGTGTCGACATAATCGAGTGCGGAAATAAATATCAAATCGATAAATTAAGAAGGCAAGGGCGGAATCCACTCCTTCACCAAACGGAAGTGAGGTCAAAATTTAGTTAAGTACAAGTCTCAAGTTATAAAGGTAAGTTAAAGTTATTACAATTCTTCTAAGTATACTTGTCACAAAAGAAGGGGTAACTACTCATAAGTCTCCTCCATAATAAATATATCTTCTTCAAAGTTGAGGACCATGGAGACCCAACATGACTGCTCCCATACAACTCCGGGGCTAACCCCCGGTACGCCCGGTAATCTTCTTCGGTATGGTCACCGAAGTCTTCAACGTAGCCAGCCCTCCGGATGGTAGTATGAGGTATCCGGGTCCGCCTCGGGGAGGGTGCCATCGAGTAATCACCTCGTAGAATAGCCTAACAAAATATTGCAACAGAAAGGAATGAGTTCAAAAGAACTCAACAAGGAAGTTATCCCACCACACATAAACCACAAGATAATCATAAAATGATGCAGATGATATGAGGCATATAATGCAATATGACTTTATTCTAAGTATGCTGGTCATCTATGGTAGACATGCTTTAAGTCATAGCACCATACTTCTTTAGGTAGTCTCAACCACTCATCACCGGGGGGAATTGGGTCCCGCATCCCTCTCGGACAAATCCATGGTTGGGGTTTCGGTCACCGCTCTCTCACATCACCGTTTGGTCTAAGTATTGGCGCATGTCGTGGTATAGCCTAGCCCAATGCAAGTCATCTACTTAATCATATCATGCCAGTTCCAGATACTTCCATTCCTCCCCTCCGGGATCCTTTCCGGTATCCTTCACACTAGAGTCACGGATATTACTCACCGGACTCATCAACCCTATTGGTCATCCACAAATGGTAAACGGGAAGCTCTCACGTCCCTCTCACGGATCATTTCACCGGTCTTGAGTGCCCGTGAGCCCAAGTCTAGCCATTTGTAACCCTACCAATAAATGGCCCCTTTCGGGTAACCGTAATGCAATTTATGTCCTCTCACGGAGTGGATACCGGTCTTGAGCGCCCACAAATCCACACTACTACCACGGGTTGTTCGGTCTCAATGCCCTTCCGAATCGGGTCTGATATGATAGGGACATCCTAGCCATACATCTAGACAAATCCTATGCATGTCATTCAATAACCCGGGAAAGCGTCAATGGACACCTTCGGAGAACATCCCATACTATTCCCTCCGATGTCCAAGGACAGAAGCACCAGTAGGGTACCCTCAATCCCAAGTTATACTTAAGCAATCACATGCCCAAGTTCATCATATCAGTTCACAAGATACAACGTCATAATAAACATTCAATTCATGACATTGACATAAGTCATCATATATTGAAATTGATAAACATGATAAAACATTGAAGTAATATAATGTAAACACAAAGCTACCGTTAAAAGACATATGTAGCAAGTCTAACACGATAAGAATATGAAATAGAAACTATATTTACTAGGTTAGGAATACCAAGTCAAGATTTCCATATCCTAGGTAATTACATCGATAACTATCCTTACCTTGAATCGGAGAAGAGAATGGTCCAAGATCACAAGCAAGGGCCCAAATAGTCTTAAAGTCCTAAACAAGCATATATGAAAGGTTAGAGAAGAAATCAGAACAATCGGAGATCAAACGAATCGAATCGGGCAAAAGTTGCCGACAAGAACTCTATTGGTCGATACATTTGGTCGATAGTATCGACCAATAGTATCGACCAAATCAATTCCGTGACAGTCAAGTCGGCTTTTCGATTCTTGCCCGCATTTGGTCTTCCGGGTCTCGGATTGACATGAAACTTGGAGGATAGTCTAAGCACAACATGGGGACACTAATTATCAAGAAACTTTCATAATCCAATGGTCCATTTGGAAATCCCCAAATTGACATATTAAGGTTAAGAGTTGTAGATCATGGCATTGGCTATATCTCAATGCAAATTAGGGGAAAACATGGGGGATTAGGTAGGGAATCGTTTAGAAGTAACATGGAGCACATATGCAAGGTATAGATTAGGTTAATCATGAGCTTCATCTCAGTTTTGGTAAATAAAGCAAGTTGGTAAGCAATAAATCATGGAAATGTGTAGTCAATGATCATGAGGTGAATCAATCATAGTCATATCGGTGAAAACATCATTGTATGGGGTTTAGAAGGTTCATGGCAAGGTGTATGCAAGGTTGCAGCACCTTGGCCATGGTCCCAACAGTAAAATAGAGAAAAGATGAGTGAGAAAGTGATTAGGAGAGAGAGTCATACCTTTAAAGTGGAACAAGAAAGTAGGAATGAGTGGTTGGCAATGATTGATGAAGAAGATGCTTCACCACTACCAAGGAGGAGTTCTTGGGAGGCTCTCTCACGTTCCCGGATGTTAAAAACGCGAGAATAGGGCTCCAGTCTCGAGGAATAAATAAATAGAAAAGAATATTCCAAGAATCTTTAAATGGGCTCAAATAGACTTGTTGGTCGATACCTTTGGTCGATGGTATCGACCAATAGTATCGACCAAAACAATCTCTCGCAGAAATTTTACAGAATAGTTCAGCAACTTTAGGTGCGGACTTGGAGGGCTATACAAGGTCAAATTGCATGGGGTTTTCTCCTACAGTTCACTCAAGAGGTCTAGTTTCAGGGAGTACCTTCGGATTATGCACAGGAGTCCGTTTGCTATTTCAACTGTCTCGCTCTTCATCAGTGCGCAGATTCTAACTTAGCACCGGTAATGTGCTCAAGGAAGGAGCAACGATCATCAATGTCCATAAACCGGAATCCCGACATTACGTCATCAACCAGTAGGGCCCATAAGTCCCTCCTACCACCACTTCGGGTCTTTGGACCTACAAACATAACAATGACCGGGTCGGGTCAAGGTTAGGTAAAAGCTGGATTTTACATTCTTCCCCCCTTAAAAGAATTTCGTCCTCGAAATTGAAAGCGTACCTGTGCTCCCAAAAAGATGAGGAAACTTCTCCTTCATTTCTTCTTCCTTTTCCCATGAAGCCTCTTCCGGGGTATGGTTCTTCCACCGAATCTTCACCAAAGGGATGGTGCGATTCCGCAGCGCTTGTCCTTTTTATCTAGGATTTCAGCTGGTCCTTCATCGTAAGAAAGATCAGCACTAAGTCCTTCGGGTGCTTGCTGTAGTATGTGTTCCGGGTTCTCTATGTACTTCCGAAGCATCGAAACATGGAACACATTGTGAACTCCAGCAAGAGATGGAGGCAAGGCCAAGCGATAAGCAACAGGTCCAACCCTTTCCAAGATTTCAAAAGGTCCGATGAAGCGGGGGCTAAGCTTTCCTCTCACATTGAATCTCATCACACCTTTCATAGGTGATACCTTAAGGAAAACTTTCTCTCCAATAGGAAACTCCAGATCGGTCCTTCTCTTGTCGGCATAGGATTTCTGTCTTGACTGAGCAGACTTAATCCTCTCTCTAATCATGTCGACCATAGCACTTGTAGCTTCAATCATTTCCGGGCCTAAGACTTTTCTTTCACCTGCCTCACCCAATACAAAGGCGTTCTACAAGTGTTACCGTACAAAGCTTTAAAAGGAGCCATGCCTATTGTTGATTGATAACTCGTTGTTATAGGCAAACTCCACTAAAGCTAAGTGTTCATCCCAATTTCCACCCATGTCCACCACACAAGATCTAAGCATATCTTCTAAAATTTGAATCGTCCGCTCGTATTGTCCATCGACCGGGGATGATGAGCTGTACTCAGGTTTAATTGGGTTCCCTGTGGCTTTCTACAATCCATTCCAAAACCTTGAGGTGAACCTAGGATCACGGTCGACACAATACTCACCGGCACACCGTGTAGACGAACCACGTTGTCCACATAGAGTCTAGCTAGCTTGTCCAAAGTGTAGGTGATCTTCATAGGTATGAAATGGGCTGATTTAGTCAACCTATCTACAACCACCCACACAAAGGTCATTTCCTTTACTTGTCCGCGGCAAGCTAGTCACGAAGTCCATGGATATATCTTCCCACTTCCAACTAGGAACGGGAAGGGGCTGAAGCAATCCGGACGGAGGTTGGCGAACGGCTTTAACACGCCGACAAGTCTCGCACTTGGCAACAAAGTCTTCCACATCCGCTTTCAAGCTATTCCACCAAAAATGTTCCCTTAAGTCTTTATACATTTTGGTACCCCCTGTGGTGTATTGTAAAGATCGACTGGTGTGCTTCTTTCAATATTTCCTTCTTGATTTCATCAACAAGCAGTACACACAGAGTCTACCTCTAAACAATAAGGCACCATCTAAAGATGTACTAAAAGCAGGGTCCATCTCTCGAATTCGTGGCAACCTTCCCAATCTTCTCTCTCGCTCAGGGTCGAACTTTGCAAAGCGACGATCCGGTCTCTAAGGGTGGATCTTGCCGTCATGGCAAAAAGAATACAATCCGAACCCTCAGAACCACTTCTAAGCCAAACCTTTCCATTGACAAAGCAACAAAGGTCGACTCAAAGCACACAAGTTCAAATCCTTCTTCCGACTCTTCCTACTAAGAGCATCCGCAACTACATTTGCTTTACCCGGGTGATATTGGATGTCACAATCATAGTCGAAAACCAACTCCAGCCATCTTCTTTGTCTCATATTCAGCTCTTTCCGGGTGAAGAAGTATTTCAAACTCTTATGATCTCGTGAAGATAGCGATCTTCTCACCGTATAGGTAATGTCTCCAAATCTTTAAAGCAAAAACAACGGCGGCAAGCTCTAAGTCGTGAGTGGGATAATTCCGCTCATAGTCTTTCAATTGCCGAGAAGCATAAGCCACAACTTTGTCGTGTTGCATCAACACGCAACCCAATCCGATCATGGAAGCATCGGTGTAGATCGTCAACCCACCGGAACTATCGTATAGTCAAAACCGGGGCGCTTGTCAATCTAACCTTCAGCTCCTCAAAATTCCTCTCGCAAGACTCGGTCCAAACGAACTTCTCTTCCTTTCTAGTTAGCTTAGTCATAGGGGCAGCCAACCTAGAAAAATTCTCGATAAATCTCCGATAGTATCCCGCCAATCCAAGGAAACTTCTTATCTCGCCACGGTCTTCGGTCTTTCCCAATCGGTAACGGTTTGCACTTTTTCCGGTCGACACGAATACCTTCGGCTGAAACAACATGGCCAAGAAACACTACCCTTGAGAGCCAAAAGTCACACTTGCCAAACTTAGCATAGAGTTTCTTTTCTCTCAACCTTTGCAAAGTGAAGTTCAGATGTTCCGCATGCTCTTCTTCATTCTTCGAGTAAATCAAGATGTCATCAATGAATACGATCACAAACTTATCGAGCACATCATGAAATACCCGGTTCATGAGGTCCATGAACACGGCAGGGGCATTTGTTAAGCCAAAAGGCATAACTTTGAATTCATAGTGTCCATACCTTGTTCGGAACGCCGTCTTAAAGATATCACTTGACTTCACTTTCAACTCGGTGATACCCCGATCTTAAGTCAATCTTCGAGAAAACAGACGCGCCCTTCAACCGGTCAAACAGTCATCAATCCGAGGCAACGGGTATCTGTTTGATCGTTAACTTGTTCAACTCTCTCGTAGTCAATGCATAGGCGCATACTACCATCTTTCTTCTTAACGAACAAGACCGGAGCTCCCCAGGGTGACACACTTGGCTGCACAAAACCTCTATCCAGGAGTTCATTCAGCTGAGCTTGCAACTCCTCTAGCTCGGTAGGCGCCATCCTGTAAGGAGCTTTAGACACCGGAGACGCTCCAGGAGTTAAGTCTATGGAAAACTCAACCTCTCTATCAGGGGGTAGTCCTGATAAATCGTCTGGAAACACATCAGCGAAGTTACAAACTACACTGACATTTTCAGGTCTCTTCTTTTCCTTAACCTTGCTTCCAGATGAAACATCTTCCACTAGGGAGTGGACTTGCATTAAAGCGGTCAAAGTCTTCTTGCTCACTCTTCCCTTCCTTCCTTGGAACTCCAAAACTGAATTCCCTCCAATCGGAATTGGATCTTCTTTGAAGAGCACAAGATCACAAGTACTGTAGGATGTCAACCAATCAATTCCCAAGATCACGTCGAAATCTCTCATATCGAACAACACCAACCTTGCCTTCAAGTTCAAACCACAAACACAAACAGACATTCCTCTAACACTTTATCTAGTTTAACAAAGCAGACCCAACAGGGGTACAAATTGATAAATAACTAGACAAACATTTGGGTGTTAGGTTAGTCTTCACAGCAAAAGTAGATGAAATGAATGAATGAGATGCACCCGTATCAAACAATACAAATGCTGGTAAAGAAGCGACTAACAATGTACCTGTAACAACATCATGACAAGCTTCTTGGTCAGTACCAGATATACTGAAGACTCTGCCGGCAGGAGGGGCAGGGACACTCTTCTGAACAGGAGCACCGGGCTGAACAGACTTCTTGGGGCAGAGGCGGGCAAAATGGCCGGGCTGTTTGCAAAAGAAGCAAACATCGGTCCAACAGAGGTAGCTGCCACTGGAGGTCTCTCGAAATGCAGGCCCGGGGTGTACCATTCCGGTAGAGAAGGCTGAACAATTCCTGCAGGTCGGGTCCCACTAGTCCGGCCATCCCGGCCTACATGAGCAAAGACGGGACTCGGCCCAACACTCCGGGGCTGATAGGTGGGAGTGGGGTACGGTGCAGGCTTCACAAAACGACGGTCAGTACGATCAACAAATCCAGAAGGTCTGGATTGCCAAGGTTTCTGTGCTCGCACATTCTCCTTCTCAGTTTCCTCAATTTTCTTCGCATTCTCCACGGCCTGAGCATAGTCTCCAAGAGGTAAGGCAGTGAGGTGGACTTTGATCGAAGGTCGCAGCCCTTTGAAAATTTTCTTCGCCTTGGCAACATCGGAACTCAAAGAATCAGGAGCGAAGAAAAAGAGTTCTTCAAACTTCTGCTGGTATTCCAAAGCCACGAGAAAAGGGTACCTTGTACCAATGCCATGAATTCCGCCTCTTTGGCATCCTTTACCGACTCGGGAAATAGTTCCTACAAAATGCTTCCTTGAACAACTCCCAAGTAACCACACCAGCATGAAGGTTCTCGAGAATAGGCCTGGTGGAGGTCCACCATGCATCAGCTTCATGTTGGAGCTTCTGTTCTGCAAACAACACCTTCTGATTATCTGAACACCGCAGTGTCTAAATGCCTTTTCCAATTCTCTCAACCATCTATTAGGAAAGAGGGTGTCCTTGGTCATTCCGGTAAAAGATGGTACTTGGAGTTTAAGAAAACTTTCCATCAGCTTGGTATGCGGGATCTCAGTGGACCTCTCCACATACGGAGCTGCACGGCCGTGGTTTCTTGAACCACTTGCTCGGTTCTCTTCTCGCATAGCCAAAAATCCGGTCATCATTTGATTGAACTACAGGGCTGCTTTGTTGCTGCATCATGTTGGTCATAATGCTAGCAATGTCTCTGAAGCTTCCGATTTCAGGAGCATCGGGAACTCCATTAGGGGCGGGGTGCTCTCCTTGTCTTTGCTGGTCCGGGGTCCCAGCAGGCACATCTTCAACTCCGGAATTATCAGAACCAATCAAACGATTCCTCAGAAGCACCATTCTGCAAACATCGGAAATTTACAACATCGAAAATCAACTTGTCAAAATCACTTGATCAATAGAAAAGAATGCCCAAATCATGCTTAAAATCATCAACATAGCAAGATTATAGTCCAACATTGACAAGAAACAAATCACAAATCAGATTTCCACAAAAGCCCAAAAGCAGAAATTTTTTCCCTATTGGTCGATACATTTGGTCGATGGCATCGACCAATAGTATCGACCAAAAAAACATTCTGCGCGAAAAACAAAATAAATGGCCCACTCGTTTCATTTCCAAAACATTTCCATTTCAAACTTGGCTCTGGGGAAAACTTCTCCTTAAGGTCTCTAAGGGTTTTAGGGGTGATTTGAGACTTCCAACACTCTTGCAAGCTTGCATTGATCAACAACACAAGTAAGTCTCATTCTCTTCTTCTCTTCTTCTTGCGTTTTCATTTACCAAGATATGATTTTTCTTCAAAACTGCAAAATGGTTGATGCTAATGGTTAGAATCATGTCTAGGGACGTTTAGAAACATGCTCCCACCATTTTACAAGCCAAACTAAGCATGAAACACAAGATTTCACATTCTTAGGATTTAAAAATCACTATTCATCTCAATATTTCCAACTTTACAAATACTTGCCTCATTTTTAAACCAAAATGAATTTTGACATGAAACCAAGTCCCACATGACTAATTTACCATGGGGAAGGTGTTCCCACATTAGGTTTGCCGAAATTCCAACTTTTGAAAAATCTCAAACATAGCCCAAAGAGGGATTTCTTCCTTAACCTTCTTGCTGAATTTTCACTTCTACATGGCCAAGATGTTAGATTTTCACCAAACGAAACATCCCAGCATGTTTATCCAAGTCTTATACACATGCTAGTATGTTCAAATCGCATTTTCGCAACAATTTCAAATTTTTGAAAAATTACAAAAATGCCCTTCATCTAACAAGTGAACAAAGGAATTAATCAAAATGAAATTTCTTTCTTGTCTCCGCAGGTTCATCATGCCCAGAGGAGGACGAAGGGCTGATAGAGGTATAGGACATGCTCCACGGCAGGAGGTGACCGATGAGGACCTCTTCATATCACCTCAGGCAGAGTTCCTGTTCGAGCACTACTTCTATGACATACCGATCGAGTACGGGCGGTTGGTAGTCTTAGATGAGCTAGAGACCTTTCGCATACGGGAGAGGTTAGAGGCGATGGGATGGTTATCTTTGTACACCACGCCATATCCAGTCTACCCAGAGCTTGTCAGGTACTTTTATAGTAACCTGACCTACCGATTCGAGGATGACCCGCGAGATGGTCCTCGGATTGTCATCTGCTCCGTGGTCAGAGGCGTTGAGATCACATTCACTACCAGCGAGTTGGCTGGGATCTTGGGAGTGCCATCTGCACCTGACTTTCGCTTGTGGATTCCTCCTCGCACTGACATTCTGGAGGGTCTCATTCCATACGAGACACACGAGATATGCAAGACTCTGTGGGATGATGAGAACTGCTTCATGCCCAGGAGTGGCACTTCTATGATACCATCTGCCCGAGTCATCGCTCGCTTTGTCGGGCGAAACATTATTCCGAAGCCAGGGCATCACAGTAGGGTGACGATTATGGAGGCACTAGTCATCTATTGCATTTACACTGGCGTGCAGATAGACTTGGCTCACATCATGCAGCATATCATGATAGACCGAGTTGAGTCTCCCGGGGTCAGGAACTTAGCTTTCGGCCGGGTCTTGACACGCATTTTCCAGTACTTCCAGGTGGATTTAGAGGACACACTGATGATTCCTGATATAGAGATAGGTGAGGACCTCTGTGCATGGTCGGTCAAAAAAATGGGGCTTGGCAAGGCGGTTAGATCAGACAATGAGGCCGACATCGATGGGGATGCCGAGGATGACGATGTAGATGAGCATGGAGACGATGATGATCAGGGTGATGCTCTAGTTCAGGATGATGACCAGGGGCATCAGGAGATTCCCGCTCCACGATTCTCCGAGGATGGAGGTCCATCTCACCAGACTTCTGAGGCTCCAGGTGTGACTTCTCATCAGTCTCCGATTTATTCCATACTCGAGAGGATCAAGGCTCGACAGATGAGGATGGAGACATACATGCACACTTTAGGTGAGAGGTTTACACGGCTCGAGGATGAGTTCAGATCGAGGAGGGATCAGACAGATCGTCGGAGTAGATCACCTAGATAGATAGCATTAGGAGTTTTCCTTTTTATGTTTCCCAGGATGTACTTTCTTTCAGACTTGTAAAAATTTTCTTATGTGATTAATGAGATCAAGTTGTTTTGCTTATATTATTGTATCTTATTCCATAATCAGTTAAGTTTCATTTATTCAGTTACTAATCTCGGTTATCTATTATTCAGCTCTAAGAATAGTTGAGTTACCCTTTTTGATCGGTAACTCGGAATGTCCCATCATCGCTTCCGTGGTTAGGGCCTTACTGAACCTGGGGCTCTGATACCACTCTGTCACATCCACCCAGCCGGTACCCTATCGGCATACCCGGGATGTGATCCACAGCCCCGAAGATCCATAGTTCAGGGACCACATAATCCACATCGACGATAATACAATCATGAACAGATAACAATCATAAACTAACAATTAATGATCATGGAATTCAGAAATAAGGTGTCAGACATAGCGGAAATAAATATCAAATCAGATAAATTAAGAAGGCAGTGGGCGGAATCCACTCCTTCACCAAACGGAAGTGAGGTCAAAATTTAGTTAAGTACAAGTCTCAAGTTATAAAGGTAAGTTAAAGTTATTACAATTCTTCTAAGTATCTTGTCACAAAAGAAAGGGTAACTACTCATAAGTCTCCTCCATAATAAATATATCTTCTTCAAAGTTGAGGACCATGGAGACCCAACATGACTGCTCCCATACAACTCCTGGGCTAACCCTGGTACGCCTGGTAAACTTCTTCGGTATGGTCACCGAAGTCTTCAACGTAGCCAGCCTCTGGATGGTAGTATGAGGTATCTGGGTCCGCCTCAGGGAGGGTGCCATCAGAGTAATCACCTGTTGAATAGCCTAACAAAATATTGCAACAGAAAAGGAATGAGTTCAAAAGAACTCAGCAAGGAAGTTATCCCACCACACATAAACCACAAGATAATCATAAAATGATGCAGATGATATGAGGCATATAATGCAATATGACTTTATTCTAAGTATGCTGGTCATCTATGGTAGACATGCTTTAAGTCATAGCACCATACTTCTTTAGGTAGTCTCAGTCACTCATCACCGGGGGGAAATTGGGTCCTGCATCCCTCTCGGACAAATCCATGGTTGGGGGTTTCGGTCACCGCTCTCTCACATCACCGTTTGGTCTAAGTATTGGCGCATGTCAGGGTATAGCCTAGCCCAATGCAAGTCATCTACTTAATCATATCATGCCAGTTCCAGATACTTCCATTCCTCCCCTCTCGGGATCCTTTCCGGTATCCTTCACACTAGAGTCACGGATATTACTCACCGGACTCATCAACCCTATTGGTCATCCACAAATGGTAAATGGGAAGCTCTCACGTCCCTCTCACGGATCATTTCACCAGTCTTGAGTGCCCGTGAGCCCAAGTCTAGCCATTTGTAACCCTACCAATAAATGGCCCCTTTCGGGTAACCGTAATGCAATTCATGTCCTCTCACAGAGTGGATACCGGTCTTGAGCGCCCACAAATCCACACTACTACCATGGGTTGTTCGGTCTCAATGCCCTTCCGAATCGGGTCTGATATGATAGGGACATCCTAGCCATACATCTAGACAAATCCTATGCATGTCATTCAATAACCCGGGAAAGCGTCAATGGACACCTTCGGAGAACATCCCATACTATTCCCTCCGATGTCCAAGGACGAAGCACCAGTAGGGTACCCCTCAATCCCAAGTTATACTTAAGCAATCACATGCCCAAGTTCATCATATCAGTTCACAAGATACAACGTCATAATAAACATTCAATTCATGACATTGACATAAGTCATCATATATTGAAATTGATAAACATGATAAAACATTGAAGTAATATAATGTAAACACAAAGCTACTGTTAAAAGACATATGTAGCAAGTCTAACACGATAAGAATATGAAATAGAAACTATATTTACTAGGTTAGGAATACCAAGTCAAGATTTCCATATCCTAGGTAATTACATCGATAACTATCCTTACCTTGAATCGGAGAAGAGAATGGTCCAAGATCACAAGCAGTGGCCCAAATAGTCTTAAAGTCCTAAACAAGCATATATGAAAGGTTAGAGAAGAAATCATAACAATCGGAGATCAAACAAATCAGAAATGGGCAAAAGTTGCTGACAGCAACTCTATTGGTCGATACATTTGGTCGATAGTATCGACAAAATCAATTCCAGGACAGCAAGCTGGCTTTTCGGATTCTTGCCCAGATTTGGTCTTCCGGGTCTCGGATTGACATGAAACTTGTAGGATAGTCTAAGCACAACATGGGGACACTAATTATCAAGAAACTTTCATAATCCAATGGTCCATTTGGAAATCCCCAAATTGACATATTAAGGTTAAGAGTTGTAGATCATAGCATTGGCTATAACTCAATGCAAATTAGGGGAAAACATGGGGGATTAGGTATGGAATCGTTTAGAAGTAACATGGAGCACATATGCAAGGTATAGATTAGGTTAATCACGAGCTTCATCTCAGTTTTGGTAAATAAAGCAAGTTGGTAAGCAATAACTCATGGAAATGTGTAGTCAATGATCATGAGGTGAATCAATCATAGTCATATCGGTGAAAACATCATTGTATGGGGTTTAGAAGGTTCATGGCAAGGTGTATGCAAGGTTGCAGCACCTTGACCATGGTCCCAACAGTAAAATAGAGAAAAGATGAGTGAGAAAGTGATTAGGAGAGAGAGTCATACCTTTAAAGTGGAACAAGAAAGTAGGAATAAGTGGTTGGCAATGATTGATGAAGAAGATGCTTCACCACTACCAAGGAGGAGTTCTTGGGAGGCTCTCTCACGTTCCCAGATGTTAAAAACGCGAGAATAGGGCTCCAGTCTCGAGGAATAAATAAATAGAAAAGAATATTCCAAGAATCTTTAAATCTGGGCTCAGCAGACTTGTTGGTCGATACCTTTGGTCGATGGTATCGACCAATAGTATCGACCAAAACAATCTCTGCAGAAATTTTACAGAATAGTTCAGCAACTTTAGGTGCGGACTTGGAGAGCTATACAAGGTCAAATTGCATGGGGTTTCCTCCTACAGTTCACTCAAGAGGTCTAGTTTTAGGGAGTACCTTCGGATTATTCATAGGAGTCCGTTTGCTATTTCAATTGTCTCGCTCTTCATCAGTGCGTAGATTCTAACTTAGCACTGGTAATGTGCTCAAGGAAGGAGCAGCATCATCAATGTCCATAAACTGGAATCCCGACATTACGTCATCAACCAGTAGGGCCCATAAGTCCCTCCTACCACCACTTCGGGTCTTTGGACCTACGAACATAACAATGACCGGGTCGGGTCAAGGTTAGGTAAAAGCTGGATTTTACACCTGTTACAACTTCATGGCAAGCGTCCTGCTCAGTACCGGAGATGCTAAATACTCTTCCAGAAGGAGGGGCAGGGGTAGGAACAGAAGTGGGAGTACTTCTCACAGTAGGAGCAGAAACACAAGGCAAGGCTGACTTTTTTGGGCACAAGCGAGCAAAATGTTCGGGCTGCTTAAAAAGGAAGCACACAGAATCTCTTTGTCCAACAGGGGCGGCTACCAAAGGGGGTCTCTGAAAAGCAAGCCGAGGGGAAACCACACCAGGCCGGGGAGGCTGCACAAATCCCATAGGTCGAGCTCCACTATATTGGCCACGAGGGCCCACAGGAGTAGTACTGAAACTCTGACCCACACTCCTAGGCTGGAAGGCAAGAGTGGGATATGGTGAAGGCCTCACAAACTGACGCTCGGTGCGATCCACAAGACCGGGATGCCTAGGCTGCCACGGCCTCTGAACTCGAGCATTTTCTCTTTCTGCTTCTTCTAGCTTCTATGCATTCTGAACCACCTGGGCGTAACTCTCAAGAGGGAGAAGGGTGAGGTACGTCTTTAGAGATGGCCGCAGTCCTTTGAAGAATTTCTTTGCCTTCGCATTATCAAGTTTCATCGAGTCAAAGGCGAAAAAGAATAACTCTTCAAATTTCTGCTGGTAGTCCAGCACAGCAAGGGAACCTTGGGCCAATGCCATAAATCCAGACTCTTTGGCATCTTTCACAACCTCAGGAAAATAATTCTTACAGAAGGCTTCCTTGAATATTTCCCAAGAGACAGCACCACCATGGAGGGTTTCAAGAATAGGGTGGGAAGAAGTCCACCATGCGTCCGCTTCCTACTGAAGCTTCTGCTCGGCGAAGAGCACTTTTTGAGCATCCAAACACTGCAAGTTCCGGAAGGCCTTTTCTAATTCCCTCACCCGTCTGTTAGGGAACAGAATGTTCTTAGATACACTGGTAAAAGATGGCACCTGCAGTTTCAAGAAACTCTCCATCAGCCGGGTATGCGGGGTTCCTGTGAACCTCTCCACATACGGGGCCGCTAAGCCAGCACTGCCAAACCCACTAGCACAGTTCTCTTCTCTCAAGTTCACAAAACCAGTCATCATCTGGTTAAACTGAGCTTGCTGTTGTTGCATCATGTTGGTCATGACACTTGCAATGTCCTTGAAGCTTCCAATGTCAGGGGCACTGGGGATGCCATTGGTAGTATGACTGTCCTCCTGGGTCTGTTGGTCAGACCCTCCAGCAGGTGTCTCCTCATTTCCAGCACTATCGAAGCCGACAAGATGACTTCTCAGTAATACCATTCTGCAAAAGAACATTGACCACATCGAGATACGAATATTCGTCAAAACAACTTGACCATATGATTACAGTGCTCAAATTATACATAGATTCATCAATATAATAAGCAAATAACCAAACATTGGTCAAGATCCAAAAGTTTCCTCAAAAATCTCATTTTTCTCACTTTCAATAGCCTTGGTCGACTGGCTGGTCGACTTGCAGTCGACTGGCTAGTCGACTGTCAGTCGACCAAGCAGTCGACCAAGCCATGACAATAACGAAAAATCAAGCTTTTAACTTCATTTATCCTTCATTTCTCATTTCTAACTCGTTCTTCTTGTGGAGGGGCTCTGGAGAACGCATTAGCAAACATTTCTAAGCAGATTCCAAGTGGTTAGAGGCTTCCACATCATCAAGACATCAAGCATTGTTCAACCAAGTAAATCACTATTCATCATCTTCTCAAGTAGTTTCTTTACTTAGATTTCTCAAAATACCATGCGAAACTTGTTGTTCTAGAATAGAAATAGGTTTATGCATGCTTAGAAACAAAATCCCATAGTTTACATGCAACAACAACGCTTAAACAACAAGCAAACATGAATTTTCAACTTGATCTCGCGAACGTAGCCGAAAGTTTCCAAAATTAGCAAAATTTCGATTTCTCCCAAACAGCTAGGAGTTTTAATATCAAATTTGATGCCACACATTCCAAATGATATGCTACACATTACCATGCAATTCGTTTCAACCAATTTCAACAATATCAAAAATCCCCAAATTTGACCTAAACGTTGAAATTTCTCTTTTCTAGCTTGCTGAATTTCAACTTTAGGACGCGATTTCGACCGGTTTTCTTTGAACAAACACCACAATTATGTAATTTTAAGTATTGTGCATATGGAAATATACTCAAATTGAATTTCCCCCAAATTTGAAATTTTCCAAAAATTACGAAAATGCCCTTCATATCCAATTTTTGTTAATCTCCTAACATTGACTTGTTGATCTTTCTGCAGATATTCATACTCTATGGAGAGACGACGACGAGGTGGTCGTGCTCGAGGTAGGGTAGTAGGTGCCAGGAGAGGTAGAGGTCAGGTGCCTTTACTTCCACAAGCGGAGGTGGTTGATCGACACCGCTTCGTCACACCATTGGCCGAGTTCCTTTACGATACATATTTTGGACATTGCCACATAGAGTACGGGCGACCATTTCGGGCTGCAGAGTTGACTACTTTTCGGATTTGGGAGAGATTTGATGTTTTGGGGTGGACACACCTACTTACTGAGGATTTGCCGGTGTACCCAGAGTTAATTCGGTTGTTCTACAGCAATTTGACTTCATTTGTGGAGGGGCAAGCTGATCAGGTGGAGTTAGTGATAGCGAGTCAGATCAGGGAGACTCGGGTCAGATTTACTACTCGCACACTAGCGGAGATTCTTGGGGTTCCTTATTGCCCACATGCATGTGTGTGGATATCAGTAGGGGAGGATTTCAGCAGATATATGCTTCCATACGAGTTGCATGAGATATGCATGACACTTTGGGATGATGATAAGTGTTATTATCCTAGAAACAACGGTGAGATGATTGCATCGGCTAGAGTCATCGGTCGAATTGTAGGGAGGAATATCATACCGAGGGCAGGACATCATAATGTGGTTACAATGATGGATGCCTTACTCATTTATCGGATTTATATGGGATTCGAGATCGATTTGTCTTATATTTTATAGAATGTTATGATCGAGGTTGTTATGCATCCAGGTGTCAGAAATCTTTGCTTTGGGATTTTATTGACACACATCTTCAGTCACTTCGGAATAGATTTGGATGGTGAGGATAGACTTGATGGAGGTGCAGGATATTCCAATGGTACGAGGACCATTGGACTAATGCAGTTAGATCGAGTTGGCAGATCTCCCAGTCTAGGTGATGAGTCGGAGTCCGAGGATGATGGTGAGGATATTCCAGCAGAGGATCAGGCTGGGGATGATATAGGTGTGCAGGAGGTCGGTCCTGATGATCAGGGGGTTCCCACATCACAGTTTGAAACTGGGGGTCCATCACAGGCTGCACCAGAGGCACCGGATCTGTATGCTCAGATGCAATCTATGACTTCCATGATGGAGAGGATGGGGGTTAGGCAGGAGCAGTTGTTCGAGGGCTTAGGAGCCCGGTAGACTCAGATATATGAGAGGATGGAGGCGAGCCAGTCAGATATGTATGAGAGGCTTGAGGGGAGGCTTGCACAGATAGAGTCCAGACAGGATCAGATGCAGTCTCAGCTCACTCAAATCATTGAGGATGTCAGGACATCCAGAGTTCGACAACGATCTCCTAGATAGATAGATTGTACTAGGATTTCAGTTATGCCTTTCATGTGTAACTCGTTCTAAAACTTATTTAAGTTAATGAAAGTTATTTCGGTTTCACCTGTTATTGTGTGTTATTCGTTTTCTTTTCTTTTTTGTTTCATTAAGTGATGATTGCTAAATTATAATTATTGTACGTTATTCAACAATTCACTTATGCTTCGTTAATCAGGTTTCTAGTCCGAGTTATCTATTATTCACTTCTAAGAGTAGTTGAGTCACTTTGGATCTGTGACTCGGAATGTTCCGTTATCGTTTCTGTGATTAGGGCCTCACTTGATCTTGGGCTCTGATACCACTATCACATCCACCCAGCCAGTATCCTATCTGGCATACCCAGGATGTGATCCACAGCCCGAAGATCCAGATCGAGAGGCCATGCCTCCCATATACGCGATAACATAATCATGAACAATATAATCAACCTATAACACAATCCATAAATAGATCAATTGAATAAGAGAAGATAGTAAATCAGAATGTAGAAATATATTAAGTATCAAATTCTAAATAACAGAGTCTCAAAGAGAAAGAGTGATCAGAAGTCACTCTTTCACCAACAGCGGAACAGTGATAAATCAAGTTAAGTTACACCCAGTGTTATGAACAAATCCATAGGAACTAGAGAGAGAATATCCAAATGATTACAGTCATCCAGAGAAATGGGGCCAACACATAGGTTTCCTCTATCCTAATGATGTCCTCTTCAAAAGTATGAATAAAGTAAACCCAACGTGGCCGCTCCCTCACTAATGTGGGGCTAACCCTGGTACGCACTATAATCCTCCTCGGTATAGCAATCCTGACTCTCCGCGTAGCCATCACCCGAAGGATAGTATGCGGGATCATAGCTCGGGTCATAGGATGTGCCATCAAGGTCTTCTATACTTGCAGTGTAATCTAACAAATTGCACAAAGGAATGAGTTCAAAAAGAACTCAACAAGGCAAGTCGTTTCATAATCCACAGTTCAATCAACACAAGTCAAAATAGGATGCAATATGATATGAGACAATGATGAATGATGATTCTAATCTTAAGTATGCTAGTCTCTAGGGTAGACATGCTTTAAGTCATGGCACCATATTTCTTTGGGTCGTCAGTCACTCCCCCTCAATCATAAGATATCTTGGGTCTGCCCGGGGAAGTTCGATAAAGTCATCTCAAAACCCATGGTTGGGGATTTAGTCACCACTCTCTCACATCATCGTTTGGCATAAGTACTGGTGCATGTCACAGTAAAGCCTAGCCCAATGTAAGTCATCTACTCAGTCATATCATGTCAGATCCAGATACGTCCATTCCACGCCCCCGACGATCCTTTCCGGTATCCTTCACACTAGAGTCAGCGTAATCCTAGATTACGGACTCATCCACCCTATTGGTCATCCACATATAGTAAACGGGAAGCTCTCACGTCCTCTCACGGGTTGGTTACCGGTCTTGAGCGCCCGTGACCCCAAGTCTATCCATATGCAACCCTACCAATAAATGGCCCCTTTTGGGTATCCGCAATATAGTTCAAGTCCTCTCACGGAGTGGGTACCGGTCTTGAGCGCCCTTCAACCATATTCTACCACGGGTCGTTCGGTCTCAACACCCTTCCGATTCGGGTCTGATACGACATGGGAAATCCTAACCATACACCTAGAATACATGTCATCCAATAACCCGGGAAAGCATCAATGGACACCTTCGGGGAATATCCCATACTACTCCCTCCAATGTCCAAGGACAGAAGTGTTGAAAGGACACCTCTCAATCCCAAGTCATACGTAGTCAATCACAATCTCAGTCTCATCATATTATACTAAATCAATGATTCGTCATATAAACAAATACATATCATAACATGATTGATCATACATGAATCATAAAGTAAGATTGAACATGATATTCTAAATGATATATACATTCTATTACTGATAAGGAAATACATAGCAATCATGTATAGTAAAGGATTTCTCATATGATCTTAACCAATAAGTTCCCATAATGTAAGCATGTTGGTATAATTAACATACTTGAGTTAACGACTGTCCTTACCTTAATCAAGTTGTAAATAGATTCAATGATTACCAAGTATGGTCCCAAAATCAGTGTTGATACCCTAGATAATCATACAATTAATGTCAGAGAAGAAAACAATTGAATTGGGGTTCAAACGGATCAAATTGGCTGAGTACAGGGCCTTAACAACTCTTGGTTGACTGGCTTGGCCGACTGTCAGTCGACCAAGACTTGTTATCTTCAGGACAGCAATGGAAACTTGATCCGAAACTGCCCTTCCGGTGCTCCAATCATCATGAAATTTGGAGGGCATGTTTAAAACAGTAAGAGGATATTACACACTAATTTTCATGATGATCCAACGGTTCAATCAAAAATACCGAATCGAATTTTAGGTTCTATATGATGCTTAGCAAGAATTAAATAGGAACTTCTAGAAATTGAAAGGGATGATAAGAATAAATCAAATGAGTGCTAAGAATCAAACTAGAATCTTAATTTCATTACAGCCTAAGCTTATCATGCATCTACATATCAGATTAGAATCAAAATAGGTTAGACTGAATAGAATCAAAGTGATGGAGTGCAATTAATCTCATTTGAATCATAGCATAGCAAGAGTGGGGGAGGATTAAGGAATTGAAAGGGGGGAAACCCATGGTTAAGTGTTTGCAAGGTTGCAGCACTTCAGCTATGGTTTCAAGATCATTAATTGATAGAAACATGAATAGATTAGAAGAGGAATAGGAGGAATCATACCTTGAGTTGATGATTAGTGTATACAATAAAGAATGGAGTCAAAGATCTTCCCAAACTTCAAGGAATGGCCCAAGAGAGTGCCCAACCTCGAGCTCTGGAGTGCAAATGATTAGTTTAGGTACTCGACCAAGCTATGACAGCAACTTCGGGAGTGGATTTAGAAGGCTATACAAGGTCAAATTGAGCGGGGTTTTCTCCTACAAGTCAATCAACAAGTCTAGTTTCAGAAAATACCTTCGGATTGATCACAGGGTTCCGGGAAGTGATTCAACTAATTCAATCTTCATCGATGCGCAGATTTTTACTCAACACTGACAAGGTGCACAAGTGAGGGGCATCATTGTCAATGTCCATAGGCTCAGCATCAAGCATCGATCTACTAAGAGGGCCCACAGGTCTCTTCTACCCTCACTTCGGGTCTTCGGATCTGCAACAGTATAAAATCCGGGCCGGGTCAGGGTAAGGATAAGAATGGACTTTACAATGTGATTGCCTAAGTTGTGATTGGGGAATGGGGAATGGGGAATGGGGAATGCCCTTTTGGTGTTCCTACCTTTGGACATCAGTGGAGGTGGACATTTTCCTATGGTGCCCCTTGGCAGTTTCCCTGATTACTGGTTGACATACCTAGGGCATGTTTAGAAGTGTTTGGCTAGGATGTCCCTATTATATCAGACCCAATCGGAAGGGAATTGAGATAAAGCTACCCGTGGTAGCAATGGGGATTTGTGGGCACTTCAGATTCGGAATATCTGTATAGGACATGAGTCACATTGCGGATACTCGTGAGAGGACATTCATTGGTACAGTTGCAGAAGTGGAACGTGGGCCCCTGAAATCAAGACCGGTAACCAACCCATGAGAGGAAACGGAAGTACCTATTAGCTTGATGTAACTGGCCAATAGGGTTGATGAGTCCGTAGTCCGAGATGGTGGATTTTTACCACGAAGAAAGATACGATGACTCTAGGGTGAAGGATACCGGAAAGGATCCCGGGATGGGAGAATGGAAGTATTTGGATCTAAGTTGGTATAACTAAGTAGAAGACTTACATTTGGCTAGGCTTAACCCTAACATGCACTAATACTTGACCACTGGTGATGTGAGAGAGCGGTGACCTAAACCCTAGCCACGGAATGTCCGAGATGGATGCCTTAACCCAATTACCACGGCAGACCCAAGATATCTTAAATGGTTGAGGGGGAGTGATTGATGACCCAAAGAAGTATGGTGATATGACTTAAAGCATGTCTGCCAATAGAGACCAACATACATAAAGTTAGAAGCATATCTACATTGTCTATTTCATATCATGTTGCATTTTGTATGGTTTGCTTCCATGTTTTATTATGTTATTATGGATTGAACTGCCTTACTGAGTTCTTTTGAACTCACTCCTTTTTGCAACATCTTTTGTTAGACTTCTCTGTAGGTAATACTACTACTGTTGATTATGATGGTCAGTACTATGAAGACCAAATTGATGACTCATACTATACTGACTATGGTGATTACGTTGGTGAAGACTATTAGCACGAGACTGATACTTATCAGGACTAGTTTGGCTTTAGCACTTGAGTGCTAGTGATGGGATATCGTTCCATCCTTTTTCTGACATTTATTAGATTCGTTGAGACCATAGTTTAGCTTTGTCCCTTCTCATGTTGGGAACCGGTTGTAGTCTTCACTTGCTTTTGATCTACCTTCCGCTTGTCTGTGGAGTGATTTTCTGCCTCACTCTACATTTGATTGGTATCATTTTCTGCACTCTAATTGTATTCTTGAACCGTATCTTGATTAATAAAGTTAAACATTCGATTTATTCTTGCTTTTGATTATATTATTGTGCTAAGTGGATATGATCGTTCCTAAACTTGATCTTTGGGGTTGTGGATCACTCCTCCGGGTATTCTAGATATGGTACCGGCTAGCTGGATGTGACAGATACTTCATCATATAAAAAGAGATACAATGTAATACGACTGATCACATATGTTAATATCGAAATAAGTAAGCATGGTAATTCAAAATGATATATAATGATACTACTGTTATGAAGTGTATACAGCGGTCACAAGATGTCTAAAATATTACCAGGAAAGTAAATCTACTACATTTCAAACATAGCGGCAAGATTCACATAATTCATGTAACTATGACAATAACCGTCCTTTCCTTAATTGAATCGAAAATAATACCAAGTATCACTAGAATAGTCCCCAAATCAGTGCTTGTACCCTAGACAACATATGTGCAACATTAGAGAAGGAAAGAATCAAACGGAGCAAATCGAGCAAAGATAGAGTTGTTGTTCTCAGCTGGTTGACTGACTCAGTCGACCAAGATGAACAATAACGGACAGCATAGTGATTTTGGTCCGAAACCGATCTTCCGGGGCTCGGATCGATCCGAAACTTGGAGGGATTGATTGTAACAGTATAAGAACACTATACAACAAGTATTAACACAATCTAATGGTCAAATTAGGAATACTCAAATTGAAACCCTATGTTCTATATGCTAAACATCAAGAATTGAATTGGAATTTGTTGCAATGGCAAGGAATGATGGGGAATTAGCTAAGGAAGTGAGAAGAACTAGATTAGAATCATAAAACAATAATAAATCAAACCTAGCATACATCTACACATTAGTTTAGATCAATAAGACAAGTTGGAATGAAAAGAATCATAGAAATGCATTGCTAGTGATTGAAATGGAAGCATAGCATAGCAATAATGGAAAGAAACTAATGGAGATGAAAGGGCAAACGCATGACCAACTGTTTGCAAGGTTGCAGCACTTTAGTCATGGTCTCAATAGCAAGAAAGTGTAGAGGAATGAGTAGAATAGAGGATGAGAGAGAGAAATCTTACCTTGAGGAAGCAATGGAGACGAAATGCAATGATTGAGACCAAGAATCTTCACAAACTCCAAGAGATAGCCTTGGGAAGCTCACTCCTCATTCTCTGGAGTCCAAATGATTAAAATAGGGTTCTATTCACGAGGTCCCAATAAGTAGGCTTAAAATAATCAAGAAATTTGTGATTTTCGTATTTAATAATCTGTTGGTCGACTGACTGGTCGTCGACCGTGGCAAAGAACTTCGGGTAGGGAATTGGAAGGCTAGACTAATCCAAATTGAGTTGGGTTTTCTCCTACAAGTCAATCAACAAGTCTAGATTAGAGAAATACCTTCGAAACAAGATCGGGAGTGCATCAAGTACTTCAACTAAGCTTCCCCTCTTCTAGGTGCAGTTTCTCACTAAAGACTGACAGTGTATCCAAGTAAGGGGCATCACTGTCAATATCCATAGGCTCTGAGTCATACACCAAATCTTCAACTACAAGGGCCCACAAGTCTCTTCTTCCACCACTCCGGGTCTTCGGACCTACAAACATCAAAGGATCTTGGTCGGGTTAGGGTTAGGATAGGGCTGGGTTTCACAGATCCTCTGTAAACCAGTGTGTCCATCTCATCGTGTCAAATTGTCGTCTGATCCTAAATGTACTCAACTCTCATAACTATAGTACTCGACCATGCTCGATGCGGCAGTGTCCAAAATATGTCTCGTAGAGAAACTTTGCTTGTGCCGTCGTGAATGCGTGTTCTGTCTATGATCTCCTCTCGTGGGCCGAGGTGGAGCCTGTCCCTTACCTCTCCTGGCTCCTACTAGCCTACCTTGACCATAGCCTCCTCCTCATCCCTGTTTTGCATGATGTCTATACCTGTAGAAAAAGATCAACAAGTCAATGTCAGAGAATTACCAAAGAAGTTTAGACAAGAAGGGCATTTTCGTAATTTTTTTCAAAAAATTTCGATTTTGGGGAAAATTCAAATTGAGCATACTAGAAAGTGCATAATACCTTGAATTGCATGCTTATGAAGTTTAATTGAAGGAAACCCATCAAAATCGTGGCCTAAAGCTAAAAATTCAGCAAGCTAGAAAAAAGGGATTTTTGGCTTTTCGGTTAAAATTGGGGATTTTTTAAAACGTCAAAATTGGTTTAAAAAAATTGGATGAGTACCTCTAGCATATCATTTCTAGCATTTGAACTGATTTGGTGTTAAAATTCTTAGTGGTTTGAGAGTAATCGAAATTTTTCAAAATTTGAGGATTTCAGTTGCGTTAGCGAAAGCAAGTTGGTGTTTTTGTGTTTGCTTGATGTTTAGGTTTGTTTATGCATGGAAACTATGGGATTATGTTGCTAAGCATGCATGAACATGTTTCTAACCTAGAACAACAAGTTAAACATGGTTTTTCAAGGAATCTAAGTAAGGAAACCAACTTGAGAAGATGATGAATAGTGCTTACCTTGCTTTGATCTTCTAAGTATGTGATGTTGTTGCTGTTGAAGCTTCTAAGCACTTGGAATCTCTTTGGAAACCTTGGCAAGATGGTTCTCCAAAGCCCCTTCTTGAGAAATTTGAGTTAGAAGTGAGAAATGAAGTGAAAATGGGGTTTAAAACCCAAATTTGCATGTTCTGACTTGCTTGGTCGACTGATTGGTCCACTGAGTCAGTCGACCAAAGGAGGATAGAATTGTGTAATTTGGATTTTCGGCTTGATTTTTGGATTTTCGACCAATGTTTGATTGTTTGCTCGCTATATTGATGATTCTAAGTATGATTTAAGCATTCTAATCACTTGGTCTTGAAGTTGTTGACGAATCTTCGATTTCATGTTGTCATCTTTGGTTTTGCAGAATGGTTGTCCTGAGGAGCCATCTTGTAGGTTCCGACAACACCGGAAATGGGAAAGCGCCCACTGGTGGATCTGACCAGCAGACACAAGAGAACAATCATACCACGAATGACATTCCGGGTGCTCCTGAAATCGGAAGCTTTCGAGATATTGCTAGTATCATGAGTAACATGATGCAGTAGTAGGCAGCCAAGTTTAATCAGATGATGACTAGCTTCATGGTACTTCATGGCGAAGCTCGTGCTAGTGGGCAAGGGAACCCAAATGTAGCAGCCCCGTATGTGAAGAGGTTCACTGGGACCCCGCATACTAGGTTGATGGAAAGTTTTCGGAAATTGCAAGTACCGTCGTTCACCGGTGTGACCAAGGATACTCTCTTTCCCAACTAATGGCTGCGGGAATTAGAGAAGGCCTTCCGGAACTTGCAGTGTTCGGATGCCCAGAAAGTTCTCTTCGCCGAGCAAAAGCTTCAGCATGAAGCAGATGCATGGTGGACTTCTACTCGACCCATCTTTGAAGACCTTCATACAGGTGTTGTTTCTTGGGAAGTGTTCAAAGAGTCTTTCTGTAAGAACTACTTTCTCGAAGCTATTAAGGATGCCAAGGAAGCGGAATTCATGGCATTGGTTCAAGGTTCGTAGTCTGTGCTGGACTACCAGCAGAAAGTTGAGGAACTTTTCTTTTTCGCCCTTGATTCTATCAAGCCTAACAATACTAAGGCGAAGAAGTTTTTCAAAGGTCTGTTGCCATCGATAAAGGCATATCTCACTATTCTCCCTCTTGAGATCTATGCCCAGGTAGTTCAGAATTCTAAGAAGCTAGAAGAGACGGAAAGAAAAAATGTTCGTGTCCAGAGGCCTTGGCAACCAAGAAACCTTGGTTATGTTGAGTGCCCTAAGCGTCGTTTCATGAGACCTGCACCATATCCCACTCCTACCTTTCAGCCAAGGAGTGTTGCTCAACGTTCCGGTGTTACTCATGTGGGCCAGCATAGTCAGCCTCGTGGAGTTAGACTTGCAGGAGTTGTTCATCCTTCTCACCCTTGGATTGTTAATCCTAGACTTGCATTTCAAAGACCTCCTGCTGTAGCGACTCTGGTTGGACCGAAGGACCCTATTTGTTTCTTTTGCAAGTAGACCGGTCATTATGCGCGTTTTTGTCCAAAGAAGCATGCTCAGCCTGTTGCCCCTGTTGTGAAAAGTGTCCCTGCCCCTCCCTCTGGCAGAGTGTTCAGCATGTCTAGTGTTGATCAAGATTTATGTCATGAAGTTGTCACAAGTACATTGTTAGTTGCTTCCATTCCAACATTTGTTTCGTTTGATACGGGTGCATCTCATTCATTCATCTCACCTACATTTGCTTTGAAGACTAACCTAACACCCAGGTGTTTATCTAGTTGTTTGTTGATTAGTACCCCTATTGGGTCTGTTGTAAAGCTAGATAGAGTGTTAAAAGAATGTCCTGTGTTGGTTTGTGGAAAGAATTTGAAGGCGAACTTAGTGTTGTTTGACATGAAGGACTTTGATGTAATCTTGGGAATTGACTAGCTGACATCTCACAATGTTGTGATCTTGTGTTCTTCAAAGAGAATTCAGTTTCAAGTTAGTGAGAATTCATTTTTTGAGTTCCAAGGTGAGAAGGGAAGGATTAGTAAGGAGACTTTGACCGCAATGATGCAAGTCTGTGCATTAGTGGAAAGTGCTTCACCTGGAAGCAAGGTCAAGGAAGGGAGAAGCTTGAAGAAGTCAAGGTTTTTTGTGATTTTGCTTATGTGTTTCCAGATGATCTGTCAAGATTGCCCCCTGATAGAGAAGTTGAGTTTTCCATTTCCGTAACTCCTGGAGCTACTCCGGTATCTAAAGCTCTGTATAGAATGGCACCTACCGAGTTAGAAGAGTTGCAAACACAACTCTTAGTGAGAGGTTTTGTACATCCTAGTGTATCACCTTGGGGAGCTCCAGTCTTGTTTGTGAAGAAGAAGGACGGTAGCATGCGTCTATGCATTGATTACCGGGAGTTGAATAAGTTGACCGTCAAGAATAGATACCCGCTGCCCCGGATTGATGATCTTTTCAATCAGTTGAAAGGAGCGGCTGTGTTCTCGAAGATTGATTTGAGGTCTGGATATCACCAGTTGAAGGTGAAGTCAAGTGATATCTTCAAGACAGCGTTTAGAACAAGATATGGACATTATGAGTTTAGAGTTATGCCTTTGGTTTAACTAATGCTCCGGCTGTGTTCATGGATCTCATGAACCAAGTATTTCATGATGTGCTTGACAAGTTTGTGATCATCTTCATTGATGACATCTTGATCTATTCGAAGAATGAAGAAGAGCATGTGAAACACCTAAATTTCATGTTGCAAAGGTTGAGAGAAAAGAAGCTCTATGCTAAGTTTAGCAAGTGTGACTTTTGGCTCTCAATGGCAGTATTTCTCGGCCATGTAGTTTCAACCGAAGGTATTCATGTTGATCCTGAAAAGGTGCAAGCTGTTGCCAATTGGGAAAGACCGAAGACTGTGACTGAAATAAGAAGTTTTCTTGGATTGGCGGGTTACTACAGAAGGTTTATTGAGAACTTTTCTAGGTTGGCTGCTCCTATGACTAAGCTAACTATAAAGGAAGAGAAGTTTGTGTGGACCGAAGCTTGTGAGAAGAATTTCGAAGAGCTGAAAGTTAGATTGACAAGTGCTCCGATTTTGACTATACCTGATAGTTCCAGTGGTTTGACAGTCTACATTGATGCTTCCAAGATTGGCTTGGGTTGCTTGTTGATGCAACATGGTAAGGTAGTGGCATATGCCTCTCGGCAATTGAAGAATTATGAGCAGAACTACCCCACTCATGATTTAGAGCTTGCCGCTGTTGTCTTTGCGTTGAAGATTTGGAGACATTACCTGTATAGTGAGAAGATCGCTATCTTCACAAATCATAAGAGTTTGAAGTACTTCTTCACCCAGAAGGAGTTGGATATGAGACAAAGGAGATGGTTAGAATTGGTCTCTAATTATGACTGTGACATCTAGTATCACCCAGGTAAGGCTAATGTTGTTGCTGATGCTCTTAGTAGAAAAAGTTAGAAGAAAGTGTTGGACTTGAATGCTTTGAGTCAACCTTTGTTGTCTTCAATTGCGGGTTTTGGTTTGGAAGTTGTTTCTGAAGGTTTGGATTTTTTTTCTTTTTGCCATGACAGCAAGATCCACCCTTAGAGACAAATTTGTTGCTCTATAAGGTTCCGATCAAGAGTTAAAAGAGAAGGTTGAGAAGATTTCTTTGAATCCCGAATTGGATGGTGCTTTATTGTTTAGAGATAAACTTTGTGTTCCAACTGTTGAAGAAATCAAGAAGGAAATATTGAAGGAAGCACACCAATCAATCTTTACAGTACACCTTGGAAGTACCAAGATGTACAAGGACTTAAGGGAACATTTTTGGTGGATTGGTTTGAAGGCTGATGTTGAAGATTTTGTTGCCAAGTGTGAGACTTGCCAACGTGTGAAAGCCGTTCATCAAACCCCATCTGGATTACTTCAGCCCCTTCCTAGTCCTAGTTGGAAGTGGGAAGATATTTCTATGGACTTCGTGACTAGCTTGCCTCGAACAAGTAAAGGTAATGACACTGTATGGGTAATCATTGATAGGTTGACCAAATCAGCCCATTTTATCCCTATAAAGATCACTTATACTTTGGATAAGCTAGCTAGGCTTTATGTGGACAATGTGGTTCATCTACACAGAGTGTCAGTGAGTATTGTTTCTGATCGTGATCCTAGGTTCACCTCAAGGTTTTGGAATAGTTTGCATAAAGCCTTGGGAACCCAATTGAATCTTAGTACAGCTCATCATCCACAGTCTGATGGACAATCTGAGCGGACAATTCAAATCTTGGAAGATATGCTTAGATCTTGTGTTGTGGATATGGGTGGCAATTAGGATGAACACTTAGCTTTGGTTGAGTTTGCCTATAACAAGAGTTATCAAGCGACAATAGGCATGGCTCCATTCAAGGCTTTGTATGGTAACACTTGTAGAATGCCTTTGTATTGGACTTAGACCGGTGAAAGAAGAGTCTTGGGTCCGAAAATGATTGAAGCTACAAGTGCGATGGTTGACATGATTAGAGAAAGGATCAAGTCTGCCCAGTCTAGACAGAAATCTTATGCCGATAAGAGAAGAACCGACTTAGAATTCCTGATTGGAGAGAAAATTTTCCTCAAAGTATCACCTATGAAGGGTGTGATGAGAATCAATGTGAAAGGAAAGCTTAGCCCTTGTTTCATTAGACCTTTTGAGATTCTGGAGAAGGTTGGACCTGTCGCATACCATTTGGCCTTACCCCCATCTCTTGCTGGAGTTCATAATGTGTTTCATGTTTCGATGCTTCGAAAGTACATAGAGAACCCGAAACACATACTACAACAAGCACCTGAAGGACTTAGTGCTGATCTTCCCTATGATGAAGAGCCAGCCAAAGTCCTAGACAAAAATGACAAACAGTTGTGGAATCGTACCATTCCTTTGGTAAAGATTAGGTGGAAGAACCATACCCCTGAAGAAGCTTCATGGGAAAAAGAAGAAGACATGAAGGAGAAGTTTCCTCATCTTTTTGGAAGCACAGGTACGCTTTCAATTTTGAGGACGAAATTTCTTTTAAGGGGGGAGAATGTGAAACCCAGCCCTATTCTAACCCTAACCCTAACCCGAAACCCTTGATGTTTGTAGGTTCGAAGACCTGGAGTGGAAGAAGGAGAGACTTGTGGGCCCTCTCAGTTGAAGATTTGGTGCTAGATTCTGAGCCCATGGACATTGACAGTGATGCCCCTTACTTGGATATATTGTCAGTGTTCAATGAGAAACTACACTTAGAAGAAGGGAAGCTTAGTTGAAGTACTTGATGCCCTTCCGGTCTTGTTTCGAAGGTATTTCTCTAATCTAGACTTGTTAATTGACTTGTAGGAGAAAACCCACCTCAATTTGGATCATTCTAGCCCTTCAATTCCCTGATCAAGCTTGTTGTCACTACTTGGTCGACTGAATTGGTCGACTACGACCAAGCCAGTCGACCAAAGGATTCCCAAATCCGAGTAAAAGATGCTTTTTGGATATTCTCTTCTCTACTTAGTTAGCCTCGTGTCCTTAACCCTATTTTACACTTCTAGCTTGCTGAGAACGATGGGAGAGCTTCCCAAAGCATTGCCTTGGTAGTGGTGAAGATTATTTCATTCAAATCATTGCCAATCATTGCCGCTTGTCTCCATTAGCATCTACAAGGTATGATTCCTCTCTCTTGCTCTCTATTCTATCTTTTCTCTTCTTCTTGTTGTTGTTGTAACCTTGGAGTTGGTGCTGCAACCTTGCAACCACCACTCCAAGTGTTCATTCTTTACAAATGCATGATCTTATTCCATTTCTACCTATGCTATGCTCTCATTTTGATTCTTGCATATGCATTTCTTTATTCTCTTCTTAGCATCTTGTATTATTGTCCTAAACTGAGGTATGAAGCATGCTAAGTCTGATTTCTCTGGTAGCATATGATCCAAATCTATTGCTTATCAATTCCCCTAATTAATTCCCTAATTCCCCTTGCAATTTCATTTGATTTCAATTGATGCTATGATTCTTGTCTTTAGAACTTAGGATTTCAATTTGGGGATTCCTAATTAGACCTTTAGATTATGCTAATTACTTGCTAGATAGTGTTCTTATACTGTTACAATCAATCCCTCAAAGTTTCGGATGGATCTGAGCCCCAGAAGCTAGGTTTCGAATCAATTTTCACTATTCAGCTCCCCACTGTTCACTTGGTTGACTTGGTCAGTCGACCAAGTCAGTCAACCAATTGATTGTTGAACTGTGTGCTTCGCCGATTTGATCGGTTCGACCTCCGATTTTCCCGATTTCTTCTCTAATCTTTCATTTATGTTTGTTTAGGGTCTATATACCATCTTTGGATCATTCTTTTGAGATTATTGGATTATCATCATCACGACTCAAGGTAAGGACGGTTATAACCATAAATGCATAAATTATGTGATTACTACATTTATGTTGACAACTTAGTAGGCTTAGCTTATTGGTTGTATTTAGACATCATATGACAACTATAGGTGTGAAATCCCACCTAATCCTAACCTTGCTGTTGTGCCAAATGCATACATACCATATGCATTGTTCGATTTATTCTCTGCCGTATGAGTTGCCTAGTTTCACTTGGTAGATGTTTACCTCAAAGCTGATCTCTTCTCCCTTCTATTTCTTCTTGTGCCTTCTATTCCCTTTGATAGGAAGGTGATCTTAAGCCATTCCCATGACTGATCCTTCTATCCCTGTTGTTCTAGAATGGATCTCCATACACTCTATAACCTTGTGATATATCCACATGATGATTTTGAAGGGAAATCAAGTGTGATCTTCATGATTTGTTAACCCTTCCAATTACTTCTGATTTCAAAGCATGTTAGATTTACTCCTTTATTTTTCTTACAAAAGACTTATAGTTATTTGTTTTCAGTAGATTTTGGGAGAAGAAAGTCAAGGTAAAAGCAATGTATCTCCACCTCTTTTGAAGCCTAGTACTCTCCCAATTTCAAGGATGAAATTATTTTAAGGGGGGGAGAATGTGAAATCCAGCCCAAACCTAGCCAAGACACCCTATCTGTTTTTGGTGAAGTAGGGCTTATTTAGTGTTAGACCTTGAAGTTAGACCTTGATATCAGTGTTGCTACCTTTGAAAGTCTTAGGAAGTCGTGTCAGACCTTTCCCTTCGGGTAGATCCATGTCCCGAAGTGAAGGAAGATGTCTCTGTGGGCCCTCTCAGTAGAAGACATGGTGTTTGACCCGAAACACATGGATATTGATGATGGTGCTCCATACTTGGATGCATTGTTAGTGTTTGTTAAGAAACTGCACCTACAAGAGGGGGAAGATTAGTTGAAATATCTAATGCACTTCCAGACTCGATTCGAAGGTAATTCTTTGATCTAGACTTGTTGATTTACTTGAAGGAGAAAGCCCAATTGAATTTGACCCCATTTGGCCTTCCAATTCCCTGTTTGAAGCAGCTATCATTGCTCGACTACTTGGTTGACTGACCCAATCGACCAACTGGTTATTAAATACAAAAATTACAAATTTCTTGATTATTTTAAGCATACTTATTGGGACCTCGTGAACAGAACCTTACCCTAATCATTTGTCTAGTTTCATATGATTATGTTATTCAGGAAACATTGTATAAGTTAAAAGAAACTGTAATTTAGTTGCTTACCTTTTTCTTTCCCTTCTTTTGAGAACTGGTTGTAACCTGTACTTTATTTCGATCTACCTTCCGTTGTCATTGTCGAATGGGTTTCCCCCTTCATTTCGTACTTTGACTATTTATTCTATTGGTATCATTTCCGTACTCTGATGTTCTTTTGTGATCCTTTCTTGACTTTTATTATTAAATTACTTAAATACAAAGATTTGTTCTTGCTTTTTGATTATATTATTGTGCTAAGTGGTTATGATCGTTGCTAAACTGGATCATCGGGACTATGGATCACTTCCCCAGGCAATCCAGATAGGGTACCCCCTGGGTGGATTTTACGGGATGCGACAGCCCATGTGCACCCATAAAACCCTCATGAAGAGGTTAAAGCGATTCTTGATCCTTCTGGGCCCAAGCATCTAAGGAGTGGCCCTACATAAGATCTTTGGTATAACCTTCTGTTTTGCATGGTGAATATTGACGCTCATACCTGAATCATCCTTGCCTCTTTTGCGTCCTCTAGAAATTTGTCGTCCCAAAGGTACTCCACAATTGGGTCAATCCAACAATGCTCAATTTCGATTTAGGATACCTCATTTTCCTGATTGCTTGGGAGTGCTAACTCTTCTATATAAACCAAAGGCTTGAGCATCTTTTCTTTGGCGTTAGCCAATCTTGAGAGTTCATCCGCCATTGTATTCTCCTTCCTCGAGATCTGGCATACTTTCAGATCTTTGAATTCCTTTTGTAATGCTCGCACGATTTCTTTGTATTTATGTAATCGGGGCTCCTTGACGCCGTACTCTCTTGCACTTGATTGACAATCAACTGTGAGTCATTGAAGATAGTTACATCAGATATTGCAAGGGCCTTAGCCAAATGTAGTCCAGCTATCAAAGCCTCATATTCTGCCTCGTTGTTGCTCGCTTCAAAGGCGAACCTCAAGGCATATCGAATGATAAAACCTGCTGGACTCTTGAGTAAGACCCCTGTTGTGGCCCCATGCTTATTGCTTGAACCATCAACGTATACCTCCCACATGGTTGGGATACTTGGCTTGGATTCTTCTTCTATCGGAGTTATAGTTTCCACGACAAAATCCGCCAGTGCTTGAGCCTTAATTGTCGTACGGGGTTTGAAATTTACTGTGAATTCACCAAGTTCAACCGACCATGCCACCATCCTTCCAGACAAATCAGGCTTATGAAGAACTTTTTTCAATGGAAAAGTAGTTAATACCTCTATTGGATGTGCCCGGAAGTATGGCCGCCATTATGAGCGCAAGCGCCTGCTTCTCGATTTGGGAGTACTACCATTCCACATCAAGGAGCACATGGCTAACATAGTAGATTGGCCATTGCTTTATTTCCTTCTCTCAAACGAGAACTACACTCATTGTCGAGCGAGACGTCGCCAAATAGACTTGTAAGGTTTCTCCTTTCTTCGGTCGAGATAAGAGAGGTGGCTTGCCAAGTGTTTCCTTCAAGTTCTTGAATGCTTTTTGGCACTCGTCAATCCATCAGGCCTCCTTGCTCCCCCTCAAATCTTTCAAAGCTTTGAAGAAAGGGAGACACTTTCTCCCGACTATGATATAAAGCGGTTCAATGCAGCTACTCTTCCTGTTAAGCATTGCACATCCCGAACGGTCTTTCAAGGCCCCATGTTAATCAAAGCTTGTATTTTGGTTGGGTTAGCCTCTATACCCCCTTTGGGATACCATGAACCCCAGGAATTTTCCTGAGGATATGCCGAACGTGCACTTCTCCAGGTTCAGCTTCATTTGGTATTTTCGTAGCACCAAAAATGCCTCTGCTAGATCAGCAATATGCCCCGAACGTGCCACGCTCTTTACTAGCATATCATCCAGATAGGCCTCCATGTTTTTCCCAATCAGATCCTTGAAGATCTTGTTTATTGCTCTCTGATAAGTTGCTCCTGCATTCTTCAAGCCGAACAGCATGACTTTGTAGTAGAAACTTTCACAATCAGTCATTAAAGCAGTGAACTTTTCATCTTCTTGATTCATGAGAATTTGGTTGTACCCCGAATAGGCATCCATGAAACTCAGAGTTTCATATCCTGTTGTGGCATCTATCAAAAGATCTATCCGAGGCAAGGGATAGCAATCCTTTGGACAAGATTTGTTGAGGTCTATGTAATCAGCACACATTCTCCATTTCCCATTTTCCTTTTTGACCATTACCACATTGGCCAGCCAAGTCGGGCATTCAATAGGCTCGATGAACCCTGAATTCTTTAACTTCTCAACTTCGCCTTTGATAGCCTCGTACTTTTCCATTGAAAAGTTTCGGCTCCGCTGGATCACTGGTTTGGCCTTCGGATCTATCCAAAGCTTGTGTTTTGCTACCTTTCGATCAATTCTTGGCATGTCATCAGCAAACCATGCGAATACATCCTTATTTTCCCAAAGGAAATTCTTTAGTTCTGACTTGAATTCCTCCAGTTGTTCGGATCCAATATAAGTCGTTCTTTTTTCATCATCGGGATCCATCTGGATTCATTCCAACTTCTCCACCAGTTCAGGCCTTTGCATCTCTTCTTCATCCCAATCGTCCCGTACCTTAATCAGTAATGTCGTGGCCTTCTTTGGGCCATCCTTGTCCTTTAGATATGCCACATAGCATTGTCAGGAGATTCTTTGATCAGAAGATACCTGATCGATTCCCTTATCAATTGGGAATTTGATCTTCATATGCCTTTTTGAGACTACCACACCTAGCTTTGTTAGGGATGGCCTGCCGAGGATGACATTACAAGCCGGAAGCTCCCAAACCACCAGGAAATTCACCCGAATAGTACTTTCCTTGGGGAAATTTCCAACCGAAAGGTACAGTTGAACTGATCCTTCGACTATGGCCGATGACCCAGCAAAACCATATAAGTGCATGGACAATGGCTCTATCAAGTCCTTCACGACTTTCAGTTTCTGATAGGCTTCATAGGACAAAATATCTAATGAAGATCCAATATCGACCAATATTCTATGTATCTCCTGACGTCAAATCTCCACCTTGATTACTATGGCATCATCATGAGGTGTACACACGCCTCTTTCGTCTTCATCATCAAAGGTGATCGAACTTTCACCATTTGGTCTCTTCCGTTTCTGCGCCTCTCCAGTTCCAACGAACTTAGATTTGGCCTTCAGCTTTCGGAGGGACTCCGGTTCGAGTCCCCCAAAAATAGTTAGGATAGGAGAATAGGAGATCGGCTAGCATCAATCACCTCCTTTCCCTTCTTTGATTTGACTCTGTTTGTCGACAGCAATTCTTGGCTCCGTTTGTCGCCCTTTGATGAAACTAGAGAGATGCCCCTGAGATATCAATCTTTCAATGTCGACCTTCAGGTGCCTGCAATCATTGGTGTAATGCCCGTAATCCTTATGAAAATGGCAATACTTCTCCATGTTACGCTCTCCAGGTTTGGATATGACCTTTGGTGGCCATTCAAAATATCTTGCTTTTGACAATGTTCAAAATCTCCGATCGAGGGGTATTCAATGGAGTGTACTCGCTTTGATCAGGAAAACGTTGCCTCCACGCAGAACGGGGGTTTCTCGCCCGATCATGATTGGGCTGCCTAGGCTTCTGCCTTCTTTTGGGAGTCTTCTGTTCTTTGGTAGAGGTCTTTGTTTCTCCCTAACACGCATCTAGAATCTCAGTCACTTTCGCCTGCTTTTGACACCTTTGCACCAATTCGGCATAGGTGGTTGGCATCTCCTGAAGTAATAACACCAGATGCCTCCGGTTTGTGAGTCCAGTGAATAAGTAGTTTTAGCTACTTGCTCATCCAAATTCTCGATCTCCATAGTGACCTTGTTGAATCTTTTCAAGTATTCCCGGATTGACTCATTCTTCCCTTGCTTTATGGTGAATAAAGTCTCCTCCGTCTTCTTGATCTAAATTCCAATCTGGAAACTACCAATAAACTTCCACGCCAATTCCTCAAAATTGACAATCCTTCTGTGCCGCCCCAGTCAAAGAGGAACCGAACACTCTACAAAGGATTTCATCAGAATTACCTGCTACGGCCATAGTCTGCTGGTAATAACTGATATGGTCGATGGGATCTCCCGATCCATTGAACGAAGAGAAAGTTGGGAGCCAAAAATTGTGAGGAAACTCAAATCCAGCTATAGCCTCAATGAATGGGATCTTTCTGATGACCAAATAAATGTCATTGGTCATCCTCCCCCAGGAGAGTTGTCCCAGCCTCTGATTGGTATCAGCAAGCTCTTGACCAATGTGGACTGAACGTCCACCACTGATCCGAATGTTTTCCTGTCCCGAATGCCTGGAGGTTGGTGAATGAGTATGTACTCCTCGACCCAACCTCGTTACTGACCGAGTCCGACTAGCTTGTGGCCGTTCTCGCCAATCACCCCTTCTGGGTAAATCCCCAGTTCTCAATTCCCTACTTCATCCTCGAGAATCCCCCTGCAGATTCAGACCATAATTTTGGCCTCCTGCTGGTTCCCTTTCTCCTTGTGGGGAATGTCCTCACAGTGGCAATATAAGCGTCTCTATTTCTCCCACACGCCATCTAGGCTCCTGTCCCCTGGGGAGCCACCACCTATCTGACCAGCTTATGAAGCGTCTGGTTCATCTCCAAAAACTGGAGTTGCATTCGACCCAACTACTGTTGGAGAGGATTTGGGGGGTTCAAGCATTCATTACCACCCAATCCTACATCTTCACGTACTTCACGAGCACGACTCCCTTCAGAGATATCTTCTGGAGTGTTCCCTTCTGGAAGTCGAATGCTAGGATGTCACATCCACCTAGCCGGTACCCTATCTGGCATACCCGAGTGTGTGATCCACAACACCGAAGATCAAGTATCGAGGAAATCATCCTCCCACACAGATAACAACATAATCATGAACAAATATAATCAATGTATAATATTATAAATTAAAGATCCAAACAAGGAAATGAATAACAGTATAATCAAAGTACGAAAAAATGATACCAGATGTAAACATCAAAAAGGAGTAGAGTGAGGCGGAATCTCACTCCACAATTACAGCGGAAATGTAGCACATAAGTCTAAAAGAATACAAATGTTCTCAAAAGAAAGTAAAGGAATGGAACTCAAACTAAACTAAGAGTTTTCTACTCTATAGATAGCGTCTTCAAAATAGTGGACTTCATCAATCCAACTAAGACGTTCCCACTCCACATTAGGTCTAATCGTAGTACGCAATGTGACCAAATGTGGGATTATCAATGTGATCTTCATTGTAGCCAATACCCTGCGTGTAGTACACTTCTTCAACTGGTGCTTCTTCATATTGCCCTTCATAGTAATCAGTACCTGTAAAGGAATCTAACACAAGAGGTTGCACATAAAGGAGTCAGTTCGAATGAACTCAGTAAGGCAAGTTAAATCATAACAACATAAATAACATGCTGCAGAACATAACAAAATGCAATGCAATATCGAACAGGCAATACATGTATGCATCTAAACTCTATGTATGCTAGTCTCTATAGGCAGACATGCTTTAAGTTAGAGCACAGTACTTCTTTAGGAAGGTCTCATCTCACAACACCAGTTGGTAGTGGGTCCTTCATCCCTCGGGACAATCCATGGCTGGGGGTTAGGTCACCGCTCTCTCACATCACCATTGGTCTAAGTACGGGCGCATGTCAAGGTTAAGCCTAGCCCAATGCATGTCATCTACTCAGTCATATCAACTCAGTTCCAGATTTGTCCATTCCTCGCCCCTGGCGATCCTTTCCGATATCCTTCACACTAAAGTCAACATAGTCCCTGACTACGGACTCATCAACCCTATTGGTCATCCACATATAGTAAACGAGAAGCTCTCACATCCTCTCACGGGTTGGTTACCGGTCTTGAACGCCCATGAGCCCAAGTCTAGGTATATGCAACCCTACCAATAAATGGCCCCTTTCAGATATCCACAATGTGATTCATGTCCTCTCATGGATTGGTTACGGGTCTTGAGCGCCCATGAATCCCCATTGCTACCACGGGTCGTTCGGTCTCAATACCCTTCTGAATCGGGTCTGAAATAACGGGGACATCCTAGCCAAACACTGCTAGACAGCCCTAGGTATGACAACCAATAATCGGGGAAAGTGTCAAGGGGCATCATTGGAAACATCCCATACTATTTCCACTGATGTCCAAGGACAGAAATGTCAAAAGGACACTTCCCAATCCCAAATCATACCTATTCAAACACATTCTCAGATCAGTCACATCATACATAACCGACATCTCATCACATAAAAGAATATGCAAAAGCGTTCATTAACAACATACATGAGTAAGCATACATATATACTTGAATAATGAAAAGACAACATAAGTAAGGTACTACTGTACTTACAGCAGTACATCATAATTAGAAAATACAGTATCAGCAGCAAATCCAAGAGTTTCCAAAATCAGAAACAAACATACTCGCAATCTACGTCATTATGAAGATAATTGTCCTTACCTTAATTAGCGTTGATGATTATCCAAAGATCAAAGAGAGAGGTTCTGAACCTAGCAAATAAACCCTAAACAATCATAGATACAACATTAGGAAAGAAGCCTAAAAGATTGGAGAGCAAACGAATCAAACTGAGCAAAAAACAGAGCTACTGACTTGTTTGGTCGATTGGTTGGTCTACTGACCCAGTCGACCAACTAAGTCAGTACGAAGCAAATCAGTGATTTTGATCTGAAACTCAATCTACAAGATTCGAAACTTGGAGGAAACCTTTAGAACAGTATTCTAACACTAAAGGAGTATAGATTAGGCCTTAATAATGATTAAAACACTACCTTCTAATTTGAAATCATGTTTTCCCCAATTGGGTGAAAACCCTAGAATTCGACTATGAATCCATGGGAAAGATTAAAGGAGATTAGATCTAATTCTAGAAGATAATCAGAAGTCATTCACAATTCCATCATGAAAATTAGATTCAATCATGTTAAGAAAGTGATCAGAAAGGGTAAAATTAGGGTTTCAAAAGGAGAGTTTATCAAGGATTAGGGTTAAGATTATGATGTTGATCATAAACCCTTAAGAATAGAATGAGATCATGGAAGAGATGGCTGCAAGAATGCAGCATCTTCTTCCCAATCTCAAATCAAGAATGAGATCGTACAAGAATAATTCACAACACAGAATGATTACTAACCTTGGATTGACAAATTGGAGATGAGAAGCTTCAGATCTCGCAAAGATCCTTCAAAATCACCAGAGAGAGCTTCGAAAGAGTATTCCCACGTTCTTAGAGAGTTTTTGAGGCAGAGGATACTAAGAAACACAAAGTTAACTTAAATAGAAAGTGAAAAACCCTAAAATTGGATTTTCTCGGATTAAACACTCTGTTGGTCAACTGCTTGGTCAATTGGCCCAATCGTCCAATCAATCGACCAAGCTGGTCAGCAAGGCCCAAACAGGGAATTGGAGGCCCAACTCAACTCCAAACCACATGGGCTTCTCCCAAAGCAACATAAGACTTATCTAGTGTAGAAAAATGCCTTCGAATCATGTCTAACTATACTTCAAGTCCATCAATTAGACTCACCTTCATCAAGCATCAGCTTTCTATCCAGATCTGCACAGACTTCCAAGTATGGAACTCCATCATCAATCTCCATGGGTTCTGTGTCAAACACCATATCTTCTACTGAGATGGCCCATAGTTGGCTTCTTCCTTTGCTTCGGGTCTTTGGACCTACAAACAACCGGGTTTCCGGGTCAAGGTCAGGGTTAGGATACGGCTGGATTTCACATAGGCTCTCGCTGAGCCACCGCAGCTACTGTTGTTGACCTGGTAAGCATGACTTTCTGAAGAGTTTCCCAAAGACGGCGCCAAATGATGCGTCCAAAATCTGCTCAACCCTTAGATCACTAAACTAAACTACACGCAATCTATGTTATTATGAAAATAATTGTCCTTACCTTAAATAGCGTTGATGATTATCCAAAGATCAAAGAGAGAGGTTCCAAACCTAGCAAATAAACCCTAAACAATCATAGATACAACATTAGGAAAGAGGCCTAAAAGATTGGAGAGCAAATGAATCAAATCGAGCGAAAAACAGAGCTACTGACTTGCTTGGTTGATTGGTTGGTCTACTGACCCAGTCGACCAACCAGTCAACCAATTGAGTTAGTACGAAGCAAAAACATGGATTTTGATCCGAAACTCACACAAAACTTGGAGGAAACCTTTAGAACAGTATTCTAACACTAAAGGAGTATAGATTAGGCATTAACAATGATTAAAAACACTACCTTCCAATTTGAAATCATGATTCCCCAATTTGGTGAAAACCCTAGTTTTCGATGAAAAATATACTATGAATCCATGGGAAAGACTAGAGATGATCAGATCTCATCCTAGTAGGAAATAATCAGAAGTCATTCACAATTCCATCATGAAAATTAGATCCAATCGTGTTAAGAAAGTGAATCAAAAAGGGAGATCATGGTTTCATGAGGGTTTTACAAGGATCATGGCGAAGATCAATGTAATTGTCATCAAACCTTGATAATGAAAGGAGATTATGGAAGAGATGGTTGCAAGGATGCAACATCTTCTTCATAGTCTCAATCAAGAATAAGATTATAGAAGAATAAATCACAACACGGAAGAGATCACTAACCTTGGATTGACAGATTGGAGATGAGAAGCTTGAGATCTCGCAAAGATCCTTCGAAATCACCAAAGAGAGCTTTGAAAGAGTCTTCCCACATTCTTTGAGAGTTTTGGAGGCAGAGGATACTAGGAAACACAAAGTTTACTTAAATATAAAGTGAAAAACCCTAAAATTGGATTTTCTTGGATTTAACACCCTGTTGGTCGACTGCTTGGTCGATCTGCCCAGTCGACCAATCAATCAACCAAGCTGGTCAGCAAGGCCCAAATAGGGAATTGGAGGCCCAACTCAAGTCCAAACCTCATGGGCATCTGCCAACACAACATATGACTTACCTAGTATAGAGAAATGCCTTCGAATCATGTCCAATTATACTTTAAGTCCATCAACTTGACTCATCTTCAACAAGCTGCAGCTTCCTTTCCAGATCAGCACAGACTTCCAAGTATGGAACTCCATCATCAACTTCCATGGGTTCTAGGTCAAACACCATGTCTTCCACTGAGATGGCCCATAGTTGGCTTCTTCCTTTACTCCGGGTCTTCGGACCTACAAACCATGCTCTCAATGATCAGTCTGAAAGGACGGCCCTGTCCTCTAGCCTCCTTGACAGACGTGAGGTTACTGAAGAACATCCTCACCAAGTCTGGGTAGACAGGCAAGTCCGTCGTGAAGAGATGGGTCCACTCTAAAGTGTCGAACCCCTGACGGATCCTGAACACCTGCAGCTGTCATAAGTGGAGTAGTCGCCCGTACTCGAAGTGACAGTACTCGAAGAATGCCTCGTACAAGAACTCGGCCTGCGGCGTATCGAACCGATCGAGCCGTAGTACCTCCTCTCTCACCTGAGCTGGAACTTGACCTCTACCTCTCTGAGCACAGACTAAGCGACTTCGGCCTCGACCTCGTCCTCCTCTCTGCATGGTGTGAATGTCTATGGAAAAGACAAAGGACATTGCTTGTTAGAGTTGTTTTGAAATTTCAGCTAGAAGGGCATTTTCGTAATTTTTTTGGAAATTTTCAAATTTGGGGAAAATTCAAATTGAACATACTAGCATGTGCATAATACTTGGAATAGCATGTTAAGATGTTTTATTTGAAGAAAATCCATCGAAACCTTTGCCTAAAGTCAAAAATTCAGCAAGAAGGAATATGGGGATTTTGAGTTTTAGGTCAAAATTGGATTTTTGAAAATTCTGAAATTGGTTGAATCAAATTACACGTACACATCCACAACATCATTTTAAGCATGTAGCAATTGATTTCATGTGAAAACTCCAAGCGGTTTGTGAGAAATCAAATTTTTTCTAAAGTTTGGCGATTTTGGTTGCGAAAGCGATGTGAAAGTGCAAGATTGTGTTAGAACTTGTTGTCTAAGCATGACATTGTGTTAAAAACTCATGGAACATGTTTCTAAGTGCTCCTAAACATGATTTCTAGCAATAGACATAAGCAACACATGATTTTGATGAAATGCAAGCATAAGAAGATGAATTTGAGAATGATAATGAGTGTTACCTTGTGTGATGATCTAAGTGAGATGTAGTGTTGTTCTTGAAGCACCAAACTACTTGGAAAATAGTTAGAAAGACCTTAGCACTTCTTCTCCAGAGCTCCCTCTCAAGTTTGCAAGGTTTGAAGTGAGTTTTTAATGAATTATTGATGCTTAAAAGCCTGATTTTCACGTGCTGCCAGGCTTGGTCGATTGATTGGTCGACTGGGCCAATCGACCAAGCAGTAACCAAAGGACCCAGTAGCTCCAATTTCTGATGAAATTTGGAAAATTGTGATTTTTGTCCTATGATTGCATATTTGATGACTAAATGGAAGTATATGAGTATGATTTAAGAATTTCAATCATTTGGACTCGTGGATTTTGTCGAATCTTCGATTTTCGATGTTTTTGACGTTTCGGTTTTTGCAGAATGGTTCTATTAAGAAGTGGTCGTGGTGGATCCAGTAGCCACGGAGGTGGTGAGATACCTTTCGATGTTGAGATACCAATTGATGGTTCTGATCACCAGACCCACACTGGTGATCAAGGTACTCATGACATACCCGGTGCCCCGAACATCCGAAGTTTCCATAATATTGCCAACATCATGGGCAATATGATGCAACAAGGAAACCAGTTCAATCAGATGCTGACGGGTTTCATGAGTCTACACAACGAGACTCGTGCTGGTGTTAATGGGAATCCTCATGCCACAGTTCTGAATTCGGAAGGTTGGCTAGAACTCCTCATACTTGCTTGATGAAGAGTTTCTTGAAGTTGCAAGTGCCTACTTCCACTGGAGTGTCCAAAGATGCTTTGTTTCCGAACAAGTGGCTGTGAGAGTTAGAAAACGCTTTTCGTCATCTAAAGTGTACTGAAGCTCAGAAGATTTTGTTCGCTGAATAGAAGCTTCAACACGAAACTGACGCTTGGTGGACCTTTACTTGTCCTATCTTGGAAGCTATGCATACTGGTGGACTGACTTGGGAAATTTTCAAGGAAGCATTTTGTAAGAATTATTTCCCTAAAGCCATACAAGATGCTAAGGAAGCTGAGATTATGGCTTTGATGCAAGGATCATTGTCTGGTGTTGGAATACCAACGAAGTTCGAAGAGCTCCATTTCCTTGCTCCTGATTCTTTGAAGCCTTATTGTGCTAAAGCGAAGAAATTCTTTAAGGGATTGCGACCTACAATCAGAGCGTATCTCACAGTTTAGCCTATTGAAAGTTATGCTCAAGTGGTTCAAAATTCAAAAAAGCTGGAAGAGACTAAAAAGGAAAATGCTCGTGCACAAAGACCTTGGCAGTCAAGGAATCCTGGATTTGTTGACCATACTGAGCGGCGTTTTGTTAGACTTGCACCATATCCTACTCCTGCTTTCTAGCCTAGGAGTGTAGGTCAAAGTCCTGGATTTTAGCAAGCCGGCCAACATATTCAGTATGGTGGGAATAAACAAGCTGTGAATATTCTGAATGCTAGGCATGTGAATGCAAATTCTAGACCTTTGGTTCAGAAGCCCCCAGCTACAGCTATCCCAGTTGGACTTAAGGATTCTATTTGCTTCTTCTGTAAGCAGACTGGTCACTTCATTCATGCTTGTCTAAAGAGGCCAGTTCAACAGTCTGCTCCGGTAGTGAAGAGTGCTCTTGCCCCTCCTTCCGAAAGAGTGTTCAGTATTTTCGGTATTGAACAAGATGCAAGTCATGATGTGGTAACAGGTACATTGTTAGTCACTTCTATTTCTGCATTTATTTTATTTGATACGGGTGCATCACATTCGTTCATATCATCTGCATTCATTGAGAAGACTGACCTAACACCTAAGAATCTATCTAGTTGTTTATTGATTAGTAATCCTATTGGTTCTGCTGTGAAACTAGATAAAGTGTTAGTTAGATGTCCTATTTTGGTTGGTGAGCACTTGGAAGCCAATTTAGTACTTCTCGATATGAAAGACTTTGATATCATTTTGGGAATCGATTGGTTGACAGCCCATAAAGCTATAATTCTTTGTTCTTCAAAGAGAATTCAGTTTCAGATTTGTGGAAGTTCAGTTTTCAAATTTCAAGGTGAGAGAGGAAGAATTGGTAAGAAGACATTGACTACATTGATGCAAGTCTGTGCATTAGTGGAAGATGTTTCATCTGAAAGCAAGGTTAAGGAAGAGAAGAAGATAGAAGAAGTCAATGTTGTCTGTGACTTCGTTGATGTCTTTCCTGGTGATTTGTCAGGGCTGCCTCCTGATAGGGATGTTGAATTTTCTATTGATCTAATCCTTGGAGCTACTACGGTATCTGCTACGGTATCTAAAGCTTCGTATAGAATGGCTCCTACCGAACTTAAAGAACTACAAAATCAGCTGAATGAGCTCTTAGGTAGAGGTTTTATACAACCTAGTGTATCACCTTCGGGAGCTCCAGTTTTGTTTGATAAGAAGAAGGATGGTAGTATGTGTCTATGCATTGATTACCATGAGTTGAACAAGTTAACCATCAAGAATAGATATCCGCTTCCCATGATAGATGATCTCTTTAATTAGTTGAAAGGTGTGGAAGTGTTCTCAAAGGTTGACTTGAGATCTATATATCACCAGTTAAAAGTGAAGTCAAGTGATATTTTCAAGACAACTTTTAGAACTAGATATGGACATTATGAGTTTAGAGTCATGCCTTTTGGTTTAACTAATGCTCCTGTTGTGTTCATGGACCTCATGAACCTAGTATTTCATGATGTGCTCAATAAGTTTGTGATAGTCTTCATCGATGATATCTTGATTTATTCGAAGAATGAAGAAGAGCATGTAAGGCATTTAAATTTCACTTTGCAAAGACTACAAGAAAAGAAGCTTTATGCTAAGTTCAGCAAGTGTGATTTTTGGCTCAAAAGGGTAGTATTTCTCAGCCATGTGGTTTCAGCCGAAGGTATTCGTGTTGATCCCGAAAAGGTGCAAGCAGTTGCCGATTGGGAAAGACCGAAAACTGTTACAGAAATAAGAAGTTTTCTTGGATTGGCGGGATACTACAGAAGGTTTATTGAGAACTTTTCTAGGTTGGCTGCTCCTATGATTAAGCTAACTAGAAAAGAAGAGAAGTTTGTTTGGTCTGACGCTTGTGAGAAGAATTTTCAAGAGCTGAAAGATAGATTGACAAGTGCCTCGGTTTTGAGTATACCCGATGACTCCGGTGGTTTGGCAATCTATACCGATGCATCAAAGATTGGTTTGGGTTGCGTGTTGATGCAACATGGTAAAGTCGTAGCCTATGCTTCTCAGCAATTGAAGGATTATAAGCGGAACTACCCCACTCATGATTTGGAACTTGCCGCAGTTGTCTTCGCATTGAAGATTTGGAGACATTACCTCTATAGTGAGAAAATTGCTATTTTCACTGATCATAAAAGTTTGAAGGACTTCCTTACCCAAAAGGAGTTAAACATGAGACAAAGAAGATGGTTAGAATTGGTCTCTGATTATGACTGTGACATTCAGTATCACCCTGGTAAGGTGAATGTGGTTGCTGATGCTCTTAGCAGGAAAAGTAAAAGAAAAGAATTTGATTTGAATGCTTTGAGTCAACCATTGTTGTGTTCAATTTCAGATTTTGGTTTAGAAGTTGTCCTTGAAGGTTCTGATTTTGTTCTTTCTGCTATGTCAGTAAGATCCACCCTAAGAGACAGAATTGTTGCTCTGCAAGCTTCTGATCAGGAATTGAAAGAGAAGATTGAGAAGATTTCTTCGAATCCTGATTCGGATCCTAACTTTAGTATTCTATGGACGTTGCCTTACTGTTTAAAGGAAGACTTTGTGTGCCTTCGGATGTTGAAATCAAGAAGGAGATTTTGAAGGAAGCACACCAATCTATTTTTACAAAACACCCTGGAAGCACCAAGATGTACAAAGACTTAAGAGAACATTTTTGGTGGCCAAGTGTGAGACTTGTCAGCGTGTGAAAGCAGTTCGTTAACCCCCATCTAGATTATTGCAACCCCTTCCTATTCCTAGTTGGAAGTGGGAAGATATCTCTATGGACTTTGTGACTAGCTTGCCTCGGACAAGTAAAGGTAAGGACATTGTATGGGTAATTGTTGATAGGTTGACCAAATCAGCCCATTTCATTCCTATGAAGATCACTCATACTTTGGATAAGCTAGCTAGGCTTTATGTGAATAGTGTAGTTCGTCTGAACGGAGTGCCAGTGAGTATTGTTTCTGATCATGATCCTAGGTTCACCTCAAGGTTTGGAACAGTTTGCAAAAGGCCTTGGGAACCCACCTGAATTTGAGTACTGCTCATCACCCACAGTTCTATGGACAATTTGAGCGGACAATTCAGATTTTGGAAGATATGCTCAGATCTTGTGTTTGTTGATATGGGTGGCAGTTGGGATGAACACTTAGCTTTGGTTGGGTTTGCCTATAACAACAGTTATCAAGCAACAATAGGCATGGCCCCATTCAAGGCTTTGTATGGTAATACTTGTAGGAAACCCTTGTACTAGACTGAGACCGGTGAAAGAAAAGTCTTAGGTCTGGAAATGATTGAAGCTACAAGCGCGATGGTTGATATGATTAGAGAAAGGATCAAGTTTGCTCAATCAAGACAGAAATCCTATGCTAATAAGAGAAGGACCGTTTTGGAATTTCAAGTTGAGGAGAAAGTTTCTTAAAGGTTTCACCTATGAAAGGTGTGATGAGATTCAATGTTAAGGGAAAGCTTAGCCCTCGTTTCATCGGACCTTTCGAGATTCTTGAAAAGGTTGGACATGTCGCATATTGTTTGGCCTTGCCTCCATCTCTTGTTGGAGTTCATAATGTGTTTCATGTTTCGATGCTTTGGAAATACAAAGAGAATCCGGAACACATACTACAACAAGCACCTGAAGGACTTAGTGCTGATCTTACCTATGATGAAGAGCCAATCGAAATCCTAGATAAGAAGGACAAACAATTGCAGAATCGCACCATCGCTTTGGTGAAGATTCGGTGGAAGAACCATACCTGTGAAGAAGCTTCTTGGGAGAAGGAAGAAGACATGAAGGAGAAGTTTCCTCATATTTTTGGAAGTATAGGTACGCTTTCAATTTTGAGGACGAAATTTCTTTTAAGGGGGGAGGGGGAATGTGAAATCCAGCCCTATCCTAACCCTGACCTTGACCTGGAAACCCAGTTGTCTGTAGGTTCAAAGACCCAGAGTAAAGGAAGAAGCCAACTATGGGCCATCTCAGTGGAAGACATGGTGTGTGACCCAGAACCCATGGAAGTTGATGATGGAGTTTCATACTTGGAAGTCTATGTTGATCTGGAAAGGAAGCTACAGCTTTATGAAGGTGAGTCAAGTTGATGGACTTAAAGTATAGTTGGACATGATTCGAAGGCATTTCTCTATACTAGGTAAGTCATATGTTGTGTTGGGAGAAGCCCATGAGGTTTGTACTTGAGTTGGGCCTCCAATTCCCTGTCTGGGCCTTGCTGACCAGCTTGGTCGACTGGTTGGTCAATTGGGCCAATCGACCAAGCAATCGACTAACAGGTCTAGAAATTCGAGAAAATCCTCTGTTTAGTGTTTTTCACTTTCTATTTAAGTCAACTTCGTGTTTCTTAGTATTCTCTGCCTCCAAAACTCTCAGAGAACGTGGGAAGACTCTTTCAAAGCTCTTTTTGGTGATTTCGAAGGATCTTTGCGAGATCTCAAGCTTTTCATCTCTGATCTGTCAATCCAAGGTTAGTGATCTCTTCGGTGTTGTGATTTATTCTTCTATAATCTTATTCTTGATTAAGACTATGAAGAAGATGCTGCATCCTTGCAACCATCTCTTCCATAATCTCCTTTCATTATCAAGGTTTGATGACAATTACATTGATCTTCGCCATGATCCTTGTAAAACCCTCATGAAACCATGATCTCCCTTTTTGATTCACTTTCTTAACACGATTGGATCTAATTTTCATGATGGAATTGTGAATGACTTCTGATTATTTCCTACTAGGATGAGATCTGATCATCTCTAGTCTTTCCCATGGATTCATAGTATATTTTTCATCGAAAACTAGGGTTTTCACCAAATTGGGGAATCATGATTTCAAATTGGAAGGTAATGTTTTTAATCATTGTTAATGCCTAATCTATACTCCTTTAGTGTTAGAATACTATTCTAAAGGTTTCCTCCAAGTTTCATAGAGTTTCGAATCTCGTAGATTGAGTTTCGGATCAAAATCCATGTTTTTGCTTCGTACTGACTCAGTTGGTCAACTGGTTGGTCAACTGGGTCAGTAGACCAACCAATCGACCAAGCAAGTTAGTAGCTCTATTTTTCGCTAGATTTGATTCGTTTTCTCTCCAATCTTTTAGGCCTCTTTCCTAATGTTGTATCTATGATTGTTTAGGGTTTATTTGCTAGGTTTGGAACCTCTCTCTTTGATCTTTGGATAATCATCAATGCTATTTAAGGTAAGGACAGTTATTTTCATAATAACATAGATTGTGTGTAGTTTAGTTTCTGATTTCGGAAACTCTTAGATTCGCTACTGATATTGTACTTTATAATTATGATGTACTATTGTAAGTACAGTAGCATGTTACTTATGTGTTCTCCTTCATTATTCAAGTATATATGTATGCTTACTCATGTATGTTGTTTAATGAATGGATTTTATATGATGAGATGTCGGTTATGTATGGTGTGGCTGATCTAAGATTGTGTTTGAATAGGTATGATTTGAGATTGGGAAGTGTCCTTTTGACACTTCTGTCCTTGGACATCAGTGGGAATAGTATTGGATATTTCCAATGGTGTCCCTTGACGCTTTCCTAGATTATTGGTTGTCATACCTAGGGTTGTCTAGCAGTGTTTGGCTAGGATGTCCCCGTTATATCAGACCCGATTCGGAAGGGTATTAAGACCGAACAACCCGTGGTAGCAATGGGGATTCATGGGCGCTCAAGACCGTTAACCAATCCGTGAGAGGACATGAATCACATTGTGGATACTCGTGAGAGGCTATTTATTGGTAGGGTTGCAAATAGTAGACTTGGGTTGTCACATCCACCCAGCCGGTACTATATCTGGCATACCCGGGATGTGACCCACAGCCCCAAAGATCAATAGTTCAGGGACCACATCATCCACATCGACGAAAACACAATCATGAACAATCAATATTAAACTAACAATTGATAATCATAGAATTCAGAAATGAAATACCAAGGATAATCAGAGTATGGAAGTAAATATCATATCATATAAATTAAGAAGGCAATGGGCGGAATCCACTCCTTCAAATAAGCGGAAGTGAGGTCAAAATTAAATAAGTACAAGTCTCAAGTTATGAAATTTAATTTAAGGTTATTACAATTCCTCTGAGTTTAACTGTCACAAAAAGGGGGGTGGGTAGCTACACATAAGTCTCCTCCACAATAAATATGTTCTCTTCGATAGTGAAGACCTCAGAGACCCAATATGGTTGCTCCCATACTATCCCAGGGCTAACCCTAATACGCCGGAGGATCTGCTTCGGTACTGATATGGAGAGTTTATGATCAGACCGGGTTCATACCTGGTCCGACCCCCGACCCCAGTCGAGATGGAGAAAACCGAATCGCTCCCGAGCGAACCGGATCCAGAAGATGGCTTGCTGAAGAAGAAAGATTATTCTGCTGCAAGCGTGCCCTAATCTTACTTATGGATTAGGGTAATCACCCTGATGACAACAGACTCAAACTGACGGCTGCGGATAATCATCATCAAAGGGATAACTATCGCATAACCTAACGGTTATCTCAGGAGTCCTCTACTAGCCCAAACTAGTAGAAGTCTATCGCTCAACGGATCTTATTGATGAGATCCAACGACTACCCGAAGAAGGCTCGAGTGCATCCAACGAAGGAGATTCGAAGGTACACTCTATATAAACCTCACTACCATACAAGGTGAGGGACGGATCAATCGATCAAGGAGAATACTATCTAAGACTCAGGTTCAGATACATACTGATAGACCTCAACTATCAGCGTCCTGCTATCTAGATCACCTTTCCCGTTTCTTCATTCATTAGCTCGTGCTTCTAGCAGAGCCGTTTGTGATTAAGTTCATCAACCGACTAAGCCTTCGGAGGTGGACTCCCGACCCCAGCGGTCGGGCCACATCTGACGCTTTTGTTTTGCAGGACACTACGTGGAGATCCAAGGGCTGAGCAGATTTTGGACGCATCGTTTGGCGCCGTCTGTGGGAAAGACTTGAAAAAGCCATGGTGACTAGATCAGCAGCCGCAGCAGCCGCTGCACAATGCAATTCCGGTGTTCAGATACCTGGGGTGAATAATCCAGATATTCCCCAGGAAAGCCAAAATCCTATAGAAGTGGATAAAGGCCAGGGAGGACGTAATCTTCCTCCTGATACAATCCAAGATCAATTGGATCAGGTAAAGATTCAACTCTTGGAGATGAGCCAAGCACTCCGCTTGCTCACCGGACGAGTGGTTTTACCACAAGAACCTGATCAACACGATTCGGGGAGACGTGCATTGCCACGTGACCAAAGAATGGCTGAAGACCGGAATGTTGATCAAAATTTTCGTGAAGGAGACCGAGGACTTCGAAGGATTGATGATCAACTAAGGCGAGGCGATCGGTTCGATTGACCGCAAGAGAGTACAACCGATTCAAATACAAGGTTGGATTCTGGGTAAGAACTCACTCACCCACCGTCGAAGAACCGTTCGTGATGATCGAGCAGTTCGTGACGAGAGAAACGTTCGTGAAGGACGGGCTGTTCGTGATGATCGAGTAGCACGTGATGATCGTGTTAATCGAGGTCGTGATCGTATTGCTGAGGATCACCCGACCCAGATTGGTCAAGAATTGGCCAACATCAATGAGAAGTTAGGGCAATTGGCTAAGGGAAGAATAATCGAGGATATTTACTCGGTCATTCAGAAGACTCCTTTTGCTGAGCCAATCGCGGGATATCGGTTTCCCCATAACTTCCGTTTGCCTACCTTCTCAACATTCGATGGCTCTGGAGATCCAACAGCTCATATTGGCTATTACCAACGAGACCATGGCGCTTTCGTGTAATTCGATGAAATTTTATGCGGGGTTTTTGGTTCATCTCTAACTGGAGCGGCACAAAAGTGATTTTCTAAACTTCCCTCGGGAAGGATCGTAAACTTTGACGAATTGGCACGCCAATTCATAGGGCGATTCCAGAGTGGGATACGGGTCAAGAAAACGGAAGAAACCTTGTTTATCGTCAAACAGGGGAAAGAACGAATTGATCGAGAGTTTCGAAAAGATTCAACAAAGTGACAATGGAGATAGAAAACTTGGATGAACAGATAGCCGTAACCGCTCTATTCACAGGACTCACAAATCGAAACTCCTGGAGTTATTACTACACGATATACCCACGACTTATGCCTGAGTTGGTACGGAGATGCCGAAGCGAGCTGAAGTCATGGAGATTCTAGATGCGCGCCAAGGAGATAATAAAGTCTCCAATAAGGAACAAAAGGCTCCCGAGCGACGAAGCCAAAGAAGAATGTTCGTGATCGGGTTGGAAGATCCCAACCTTGGCGCCAAAGATCCCCCGGGCAGAAGTGAGTACACTCCATTGAATGATCCTCGGGCCGATATTCTGAATATCCTCAAAAGAAAAAATATTTTGAAGTGGCCGCCTAAAATTCTTTTGAAACCCGGAGAGCAGCAGGATCGGGAAAAGTATTGCCGATTCCACAAGGACTATGGTCATTACACTAATGACAATCGTCATCTAAAGGCGAGATATTGAGAGATTGATATCTCAAGGACATCTGTCCAGCTTTGTTAGCGAGAAGAAGGGAGGAGCCACGCGCGGGCCACGTGCGGCTGCCCCTAAAAGGAATCGTTCGGTCGGTTCGAACGATCAAGGAGGGCCCCGAAGTCCAAAAAAGGCAAGGAGGTGATTGAAGCGCTACTCGGTCACCGATCCTTACCATCTTCGGGGGTCCAGAGCCTGAATCATTCCGGAGTTTAAAAACCAAATCCAAATTTGTTGGAGCCGGAGAGGCGCAGAAGTGGAAGAAGCTGAATGGTGAAGATTCTATCACCTTTAGCGAAGAAGACGAGAGAGATGTTTGTTTACCTCATGATGATGGTATAGTCATCAAGGTAGAGATTGCACGGCGGGAAGTGCATAGAGTATTGATTGATTCAGGGTCTGCAGCTGACCTAATTTCTTACGAAGTGTATCAAAAATTGAAGGTGGATCAAGATTTGATGAAACCTTCATCAACACACCTATATGGCTTTGCGGGGTCATCTGCAAAGTGGCGGAAGGATCGGTTCGAGGTTGGATCTTTCCATTGGAAGTTTTCCCAAAGAAACAACTGTCCAAATCAACTTTCTGGTGGTTCGAGAACTACCAGCCTATAATATGATTCTTGGGCGACCATCTTTATCCAAGATAGGTGCTATTGTTTCAACAAAGCACCTGAAGATAAAATTCCCGACTGATATGGGAATCGGTCAAGTCTCCTCCGACCGGGAGAGATCTCTCGGCAGTGTTATGTTGCCTATTTAAAAGACAAGGAGGGTCCGAAGAAGGTTACTGCTCTCCCCATAGAAGTTCGAGATGATCGGGAAGAGACAGAGATGCAAAGGCCCGAACCAGTGGAGAAACTGGAGCAAATCCAGCTGTGTACCGAGAATACGAAAAAGATTACTTATGTCGGGTCTAAACAGCTGGAAGAGTTTAAAGATGAATTGAAGTTATTTCTTCAACAGAATAAGGATGTATTCGCGTGGTCTGCTGAGGACATGCCCGGGATCGATCGGGCCATTGTAGAGCACAAACTCTGGATAGACCCTAAGGCGAAACCAGTGATATAGAAAAGAAGAAATTTCTCTATTGAAAAGTATGAAGCCGTTCGGAACGAAGTTGAAAAACTTAAAAATTCTGGTTTCATTGAACCAATCGAGTGCCCAACTTGGTTGGCCAACGTGGTGATGGTGAAAAAGCGAATGGGAAGTGGAGGATGTGTACGGACTACACGGATCTAAACAAAGCTTGCCCAAAAGATTGTTACCCGTTGCCTCGGATTGACCTCTTGATAGATGCTATGCAGAGGATATGAAACTTTAAGTTTCATGGATGCCTACTCGGGGTATAATCAGATCCTTATGAATAAGGAAGATGAGAAATATACGGCTTTTATGACTGATCGTGAAAGCTATTATTACAAGGTCATGCCTTTTGGCCCGAAAAATGCGGAGCAACATATCGAGGGGCCGTCAACAAGATTTTCAAAGAGCTGATAGGAAAGAACGTTGAAGCATATGTTGACGACATGCTGGTGAAAAGCTTTACCAAAGCAAATCACATTGCAGATTTGACTCGAGGTTTTCTCGATCTTGAGGAAACATCAAATGAAGTTGAACCCGAAAAAATATGCCTTTGCGGTCTCCTCGGGCAAATTCTTGGGTTTCATGGTATCACGAGGGGAATTGAGGCAAATCTTGCCAAAATACAAGCTCGATTGATATGGAGGCTCCCAAAACCATTCGGGATGTACAATGTTTGACAGAAGAGTTGCTTGCCTTAAATCGATTTATCTCCAAGTCCTGGAGAAAAATGTTTGCCTTTCTTCAAGGCACTTAAAGACCTGAAGGGCGATAAGGAAGCAAAGTGGACTGAAGAGTGCCGAAAAGCTTTTGAGGAATTAAAAGAAGCACTTGGACAACCACCGATCCCGTCCGAGGCCGGAGAAGGGGGAAATATTACAGCTATATCTAGCGACATCCCTTTCCGCGGTCGGTGCAGTACTTGTTCGGGAGAAAGATGAGAAACAAGTGGCCGATTTACTATGTAAGCCACGTGTTGCTTTGGATGCGGAGACGAGATATTCGCAGATTGAAAAGCGTGCTCGGCTCTCATGATGGCCGCCAGGAAGCTAAGGCCATATTTTCAGGCTCATCCAATTGAGGTATTTACAACTTTTCCTCTTAGTAAAGTTCTTAACAAACCTGATTTGTCCGGAAGGATGGTATCCCGGTCGGTTGAGCTAAGTGAGTTCCAAGTGAGCTTTAAGCCCAGGACTGCAATCAAGGCTCGGGCATTAGCCGACTTTGTAGTAGAAACTACTGCACCGAGTGGAACCCACAATTGAAGATCCCATTATACCAACCACTTGGGAGGTATATGTCGATGGTTCGAGTAATAAAGATGGAGCAAGCGCTGGAATTCTATTAAAAAGTCCGGCAGGATTCATTATTCGATATGCTTTGAGATTCGCATTTGATGCGAGTAATAACGAAGCGGAGTACGAGGCCCTAATAGCTGGATTTCGGTTGTCAAAGGCATTAGCTATTGCAGATGTTACTATTTATAGTGACTCTCAGCTTATAGTCAACCAAGTCCAGGGGGAGTATGGCATTAAAGAACCACGCTTGCAAAAATATCGGGAGATAGTGCGGGCATTTGAACCAATTTCGGAATTTGAAGATATCTCAGATTTCGAGGAATGAAAATTCGGTGGCGAGATGAGCTATCCCGACTAGCCAATGCCAAGGAAAAGAATCTAGACCCTTCGGTCTACATTGAAGAGGTAACTTTTCCAAGTTATCATGAGAAAGAAATTTCTTATATAGAAGCGAACGTTCTGTGGATGGATCCAATAATTGAATATCTAAGAGATGACAAGTTACCTGAGGATCCAGTAGAAGCAAGGTTGATCAAGATTCGATCAGCTAGATTTGTCATTCAGAATGGGAGACTATATAAAAGATCTTATGCTGGACCCCTTATGAGATGTATAGGCCCCGAAGGAGCAAACTCAGCTTTGGTGAGGGTTCATGAAGGAATTTGTGGCGCTCACATGGGTGGCAGAGCCACGGCCCACAAAATTCTAAGATTGGGGTTATATTGGCCTAAGATCCAAGAAGCTGCTATGGACTACGTTCGTCGATGTAGTAACTGTCAAATTCATGCTACAGATGTCGAAGCGCCCGGCGGAGATTATGACTTCAATTCTAAATCCCATTCCCTTTGCAATGTGGGGAATTGATATCATGGGCAAATTCACCAAGGCATCGGGCGGACGGGAATATCCGATAGTAGCAATTGATTACTTCACAAAATGGGTAGAAGCCGCACCGGCGACAATTCTCGAGAAAAAAGTGGAGAAATTTGTGCTTGAATCAATCATATATCGCTTTGGGATTCCAAAGATAATTGTCACCGACCATGGTACTCGGTTGACTGTCCACAATTTGAGCAATTCCGTGGAACATATATGATCGAGCATCGTATGTCCTCGGTGGCATACCCCCAAAGCAATGGCCAGGTAGAGGTTACTAACCGAACGCTCTTGGAAGGAATAAAGAGAAGGCTCGAAGCGACAAAGCTTCTTGGGTCGAAGAACTATATAATGTCTTGTGGACTTATAGAACTACGGTTCGAACACCTACAGGAGAAACTCCATTCAGATTGGCATATGGATCCGAAGCATTGGCACCAATGGAGATAATGGCAGGGACGTTGCGGGATCGTGAGTTCGAGGAAAAAGCAAATGAACAAGGACTGCTGGATAGTCTTGATTTGTTGGACGAAGTTCGGGCAAAGGCAATAGCACGAACTCAACATTATCAAAGAAGGATAGCGTCTCATTATAATACTCGAGTGAAGAATCGTCGGTACTTAGCCGGAGATTTGGTGTTGAGAAACACCCTAGCTTCCGACCCGCGTCACCAAAGAAAGTTGGACCCTTCCCCGGGAAGGACCTTATATGGTTGTGAAACCGGTCGGTTCGAGAGCTTACAAGCTGAAGAACATTGATTCCCAGAAAGAATTGGATCGTTCGTGGAATGCAAGGCATCTCAAAAAGTTTTATCCTTGAAGATGATTTCAATTTTGTTCGCGATGTAATCATTTTCAACTCAATCAATGCAATTTTTGGTTTTCAACAAACTATCTTTTGATTGGGGGGCATCATACACCACATTCAAGAACACATTCAAGAACAATATCCAACTATAAGGCATCGGATGAAAATTCATGTGGGTCCTTCAACACTTCAACACTTATGGAAAATCTTTCGAACTTTCTTAAGTCGGGGCATCGGATGAAAATCCGAGTGAGTTCCTTTTGCAAGGCGTCGGTTTAATACCCGAGTGAGTTCCTTCAAGACTTTAATTAATTTTTGAATTATCCTTAAGTATAAGGCATCGGTTTAAAACCCGAGTGAGTTCCTTCTCAGACTTATTGTATTTCTCCGGAAATCCTTAAGTATAAGGCATCGGTTTAAAACCCGAGTGAGTTCCTTCTCAGACTTATTGTATTTCTCCGGAAATCCTTAAGTATAAGGCATCGGTTTAAAACCCGAGTGAGTTCCTTCTCAGACTTATTGTATTTCTCCGGAAATCCTTAAGTGTAGGCATTGTTTCAGACAACTAAAACCTAATGCAACGACGATTCAAGTGGCTAGCAAAGTTCAAGATAAAGTAATTTCTTATTTCTTCAGAAGATCCAAAGAGGCCGGTATCAAAACAATTACAAGAGCTGGATACAATCTCGATCAAAGAAGAAAGTCATTACAGTGTTGTTAACAAGTTATACAAGATCGACGCGACTTTGCTAGAACAAACATATGAGTCAACCATTGGTGAGGAAAAGAGGAAATGAGGATTACAAAAATATTTCAATATTCAGAAAATCCTCTGCAATTTCATACTCTTTGCCCAGCTTGTCCAGGAGAAGAATGGTCCTCGACCAAACTCGCATTCGGCACAAGCTCGTCATAATTGACTTCTTCCAGCGGAGAATAAACAGAGAATCTTCCAGGATATTGCATAATATCCGGATCGGAAGGTGGAAGATCAATCTTATCCTTGGTCCAGTCGGGAGGAGGAATACCCAGGTTGGTAAATTCTTCAGGATGGCAAACAACACTGTAGGGAGTCGTATCAAAATGAGGATCTTTCCTTAATATTGATTCCCATACTTCGTTCTCACCATCCCGGTACGCCTGCAAATTATAAGCATTCAGCATATCAACAAAAGGCTTCTTGTGTAAATACTTGAAGACGCAGCTCTGCGAACATCGGTTGGAAGGGATTCGGGCAAAGGAACGACGGCTTGCCTTTCGGGTAATGTTTCAGATCCTTTAGCTCCTGACTTTCCAACTGTCTGTTCCAATCGCCGGATCTTCTCCCTGGCATCATCCAAATCTGACCGAAGACGACCAATCATCGAATTCTTTTCTCCTGCCACCTCCCAAGCTAGATTCCAAAGGCGAGCAATCTCAACATCTTTAGCTTTAGAGATTCCCCGAAGCCTAGAAACTTCATTGCTCAACCTCTGAGTCTAGTAACCGCTTCCACTTGGTTGTGGAAGTTACCAAAGAAGACTCCTGCAAACAACTTTCGAGTTAGCGAGGAGCGAGAAAAGTAATTTTTCAAAATCAAAGGAAAATGAAGAAAGACTTACATCACCGAGTGACTTCGTAAAGACTTCATCTGGAAGTTTGGAAAGAACTGCGCTCTCAGAAGTCATTCGAGCAGCAGTACACCATTCCAACGCTTTGTCAAACTCGTTTGACACTAATTCAGGCGAAGGATGAGAAGGGTGAGCTACATCAAGAGAAGGACGAACTACACCAAGAGAAGGATGAGCTTCATCACTTGTCATCCGACGACGCTTCCTGGTAGCAAAATCCTCCAACTCAGAAGGAGAGGAGGAGGATGCCAAACAAGCACTGGAGTTAGAAATAGGACCAGCACCTGCTGGGGCCACGACTTCATCAGACGCCAACATAATTGCCTCAGATGCCCGAAGAGTCTCCTTCGGGGGTGCACCGACAGGCTCACCAACAGGCTCACCTGCAGGATTGCCGCCGGGACCATCGGCAATGGAGTGATCAAGATCTTCCTGGGAAAGACGAGCGGTCACTTCGGGCAAAGGAGGCGCAGGGACGGCATCAACGAAGCTGCAGGAATCTGACTTGAAGATTCACCGCCAGCAGTCGCCTTACGCTTGGAGGATTCACTAGCTGAAACCACCGCACTGGCCCCAATCACCACCGACGGAATGCTATTCTTGCAAGATTTTGCTCGGATAAAGTCTGGGTTGATCTTGGGAGCCACTACACAAAAAAAAAAAAAAAAAACAAAACAAACAGCCGTATCAGTACAGAAATAAACAACAGCAACAATGGGGAAACCCTAGTTTTCTAAAGCATCTGACAAACCAAAAAACTAAACCCCAAGTATAACTACTGTGCAGTTTACTATTGGGGGGAAGAGGGGAAGGAGATGAGAAATCTAAAACTCACTTGTTCAGAAATGGATAGAGCTGTCGTCGAAGTACGAGGAATACGGAGGCAGGCCGAAGGACGAAAGGTTGCTTTGGCACTTTAGCAAATCTATCTTGCAGAAGTCAGGATAGATGGAGGGTACCCACGAAGGCTTTAAATAGCCTCAGGTATAAGACGACGGTTGAAGGCTAAGGACAACCGACGACCCAGATCGAAACGACGCTTCGAAATCCGTAAAAAGCAAGATCAACGGTCGAAGGGATGCCACATGGGAACATGTGGAAGCGAGCACCTGGTGCAGAGAAACCTCCAATCATCGCACCGCCATTAAAATAATGGAGGTATTTCCGATTCATTGGAAACAATGAATGGTACACAAAAAGCGGGAAAACGTTTGAACTTCGCAGAAGGGAAACGTGCGGACTTTGCAATAAATGAAGTAGTGGGGAAGATTAACGCATCTTCACAATATTTCTACAAGATCATTATTCGGCGAGGAATGAAGAGTTAAGTGATAAGTTTTATCATTAATACTTTGATATTCAAGGCAATACTTCGGCAAGAGATGGGGAAATTTTGAGGCCAACATAAGTAAAGAAATATCTATTCATTAAAATGAGGGTATATCTTTACAAAGGAACAACACCCTAAGCCTTTTCTTCATTGTTGCCCGAGGGACCCTGGTCGGGATGACTTTTCTCAGGATCCTGAGAAGAGCCTTCCTCAAGAATGCCATCGGCTGAATCCTCTACAGCAACAACTTGAGACTCGGCTTGTGATTTCTCCTCTGGAAGTGCCGGCTCGTCATCTAGATATGCCTCATATTGAGGGTCAGCTGGAAAAGGATCATCTACTCCCTGGGCCCAGTCTGGGAGATCCATACCAACTTTCCCGAAGACCTCTGGGTGGCATACCTCACGAAAAGGAGCAGTGTCGAAGTCAGGGATCGTTCCAAGGATCTGCTCCCAAACGTCGTTCCGCCCCCATGCGATAAGCCCGAATATTGTAGAAACCTAGCAATTCGGAGAAAGGTACGCTGTCCGGGTATTTCCGGATACACTCCTTCCGAAGGTTTGGCTTTATATGCTCGGAGCTTGCTAGGGATTGCCAACTTCGGATGTTCTTCGAGATCCCTACTCTTAATTTCAAGGCTGTCACCAAACTACGTGGCAGTTGCCTTTTGCTTCCTGGCCTCGCGCTCGGCAGCAGAGACATGAATTCTTGAAGCTTCAAGGGCTTCCTTGAGGGAGGTCACTTCTTCCTCATGCTTTTTCTCGCAGCTCTACAAATGAGCTGCGGTCCAGTGGTCTATTTCAGAATTGGCCTTGGCCAATTTCTCTTCACAAGTTTGCGGCAAGGAGGCTGGTGCGACCAACACGGCTCAAAGCTTCCATGTGTTGATAAAAGCTCAACACGGCATTCCCGGGAAGACGAGAAGATATCGAGAAGAAGTCATAAGAAATTATGAAAACATAAATAAGCAAGAAGACCGTTACCTTGTAGATTGACTCACAAGGGAGGTGTCATCCAGGGCTTCAAACTCCCGGCGATCGAAGGAGCAAGGCCGAGAGAGCTCCACTCTGCAGCTTTCTCGGGATCCCGAGTGACCCCGTTGGTCATCTTCGGGGTCCACTGGGGGAGGAAGACTTCCTCACCATCCGTCGAAGCTTTGGATTTTTTGTTGGAGGGAGCATCAATTATGTCATGCCTCCTCTTGGTTCGGACGGAGGAGGAAACGGTGGCCCTCTCCACCATTGGTTTCTTCCCTTTACCCGAAGCATCAGCTACATGCCTGATATTCCTGATACCCCCGTAAGAGGGGTCGGGAGAGGGAAGAGAAGCCTCTTGATCTGCGAGTCAAGACCCTGGGCGATCGTTGTTCGGCTGTCACAACGGCTCTAGCGGCCTTCACCCGCAGGCTTTCAGGGTTCGTTCTGGGAGGCACTGCAAAGAAGAAGGACAAGAATCAGAATTCAAGACATATCACTTCAGTCAAATCAAAGGATGATGGTTAGAAGCTCACAATAAGCCAAGCCCCAGTACTGAAGGATGGAGTTATACTCCATTTCATATTCATGTATCTCTTGATACCACGGAATGGATTTGATCTTCAAGATGGCCGCCTCGTCTTCTTTGGATAAGGGAAGGCCTCGGTTACTTTCGAACGAAGAAGTAAACCTCCTCCAGGTGGTCGGGAAGTTAAGATCTGATGGAGGCGCTCGACAGAAAAAATATCGTTCGCGCCATCTTTTGTGGTTAGAAGGGCAAGTTCCTTTGGCGAGGATGCTGCCCCTCCAATCAAGTTCAGCCCTATTGCGTTTGGAAAGAAAGACCCATCCGGGAGGATGGGAGATAGAAAGAACATGAAAATGTACAAAAAGAGAAAGAGATGGCGTGATGCCAAGCTCAAAACACAAACCCAAGAAGCTGACGATGAGACGCCAGCTATTGGGGAGGAGCATTCCGAGACAAATGTTCCAGTGATTCAAAACTGCGGAAAATAAAGGATTAAAAAAGGGAAAGCGAACCCCGCTTTCCAGTGTATCTATGTACAGAGAAAATTCACCCGAAAGGGATGAATCAACCCTCTCATCAGGGTGGGGAGCCCTAACCTGATATGAGGAAGGAAGGTCAAAATCTTGAACAGCGGAAAGAAGAGCTTCTCCATTATAAATGGAGGGAACAGAGCTAGGCCCACCATTGGACCCGGACGTTTGAGGTTGCCTAGAGGAATCGACGATCTTGGAAGATCTAGACTCGACAAGAACAGGAGAAGTTTCGGTTTTTCTTTCAAAACCTTTTTGAGAAACTTCAGCGAACTCCTGCCAGAGGACGGTTAGGGTTTTGTTATCACTATCCGACTGTTCGGGAGCAGGAGAAGCAAAAGCATCATCGCTATCACCAACATGGGGTACTAAAGAAGCCCTATCGTCCGCCATTACTCGTTTCAGTAGAACTACAAAAATAAAAGATCGGTAAACTTACCGATTCGGTGAGACGGAAGCTTGAGAGCGGAAGGCGCGAAGGCGACGACAAAGGTTCAAATTCCAGACAGGAAGAATGAAACCTACGAAGACAACGAACCGCTTTTAAAACTCCGGCACGAGTGTTCGGGAATCTGAACGATCGAGATTGATTCAAAATCAACGATCAAGATTGAAAGACGTTTTGAAAGTTTGAACTCACGAATCCGAAATAAGCGTTCGGAAACCGTCGCTTGGATGACGTGAGCCACGACAGATCAACTGCAACGGAGACATGTGGCCTTACACTCACAACGCTCGAGGAAAAGTGACCACCGCATTAAATGTGATATGACATTTAATGAAGCACGCAGAGATCATCACCTGACGACGAACCCAGTTAAAAACCAAGCCCTCGGGATCGACCGAACGCTTGGTGTCACGCCCTCCCAGCCGGTACCCTATCTGGCATACCCGAGAGTGTGATCCACAGCCCGAAGATCAGGTATCGAGTGATCAACCTCCCACATAAACAATAACATAATCATGAACAATCATAACAAGAGTGCGGAAGATAAATCATAGATCCAATAATGAAAGAATGAATCATAAACGAATCAGAATAATAGATATAATCAGAGTATCAAACAGATAAGTAAAGTGAAGCAAAAATCCCACTTTACATCCAGCGGAAAAGTAGCTCTAAGGAATAAACTAGACAAAATCTAATCCCAGTAGCAAGTACATTGGGTAACTAAATTATTCTCCACTTTATAGACGACATCCTTGTATGTATAGATCTCATAAATAGCACAAGGACGCTTCCACTCAATGGTCGGACTAAGCATCGTACGGAGCATAACCACTCGCGGAATCTTCGGAGTAATTGTGGTAACCGCAATCACCTTCCCGGAGATATGTCTCTTCGCCTTGCGCTTCTTCATAGGGACCGTCATAATACTCAAGCACTGCAGGATAGTCTAACAACATTGTACAATAAAGGAATGAGTTTCAAAGAAACCCGATGAAGGCGCTTAAAATCCATAATAACATAAATGGCGAGGATTCCGGAACAAACATAAATGCAATATGATATGAGACAAACAATGAATGAATGAATCTAACTCTATGGATGCTGGTCTCTATTGGCAGACATGCTTTAAGTCATAGCACCGTACTTCTTTAGGAAGGTCCACTCACATCCTCAACCATTTAAGATATCTTGGATTCTCTCACGGATCATTTCACCGGTCTTGAGCAGCCGATTGGTAATGGGTCCTTCATCCCTCAGGACAAACCTTGGCAGGGGGTTAAGTCAACACACTCTCTCACAACCATTTGGTATAAGTACTGGCGCATGTCGTGGTAAAACCTAGCCAAATGCAAGTCTTCTACTTGGTTACATCAAGTCGATCCGAGATACTTCCATTCCTCGTCCCTCGACGATCCTTTCCGGTATCCTTCACACTAGAGTCGGCGTATCCTATGGCACCGACCAACTCGGACTACGGACTCATCAACCCTATTGATCATCCACATATGGTAAACGGGAAGCTCTCACGTCCTCTCACGGGTTGGTTACCGATCTTAAGCGCCCGTGAGCCCAAGTCTAACCATATGCAACCCTACCAATAAATGGCCCCCACAATGTGATTCCTGTCCTCTCACGGGTTGGTTACCGGTCTTGAGCGCCCATGAATCCCCATTGCTACCACGGGTCGTTCGGTCTCAATACCCTTCCGATTAGGGTCTAACATAACAGGACATCCTAGCCAAACACTACTAGACAATCCTAGATATGTCATCCAACAGTTTAGGAAGGTGTCCAGAGGGCATCTCCGGAAACATCCCATAATATTCCCGTAGTAGTCCAAGGACAGAAGTGTCGAAAGGACACCTCTCCTTTCCAAACCATACGTAAGCATACACATGCATCAATTCATATCATCACATATATGGTAACTACATATATGGAAAGAAATCAGTATTCCAATCACTTGTATAACTTTGGTAAGTAAATCATACATGAATCAATTCAATATGAATAAGTAATGCTACTGTAATCAAAGTTATGCAACAGTAGTATATCATTGTAAGAATCTAATTTAGGAAACATATTCATGATATTCAAATATAGAAACTAGATTCATGCTATCTATGTAATTAAGGAAATAACCATCCTTACCTTTTATAACTCGCAAAAGGATCCTAAGAAACCAAGTAAGATCTTGGCAAACTTGAGAAGAAGGTCCTAAACAAGTATATACAACATATTAGGAAAGATCCCTAACAGAAAATATATCAAAACATCCGAAACGGGACCAATTCGGAGTTGCTTTGTACTCATTGGTCTAGTGGATTGGTCGAGTGGTCCATCGACCAATCAGTCGACCAATGCAGACAGAGAGCCTATAAAATCAGAGTTTTAAGATATGAAATCCGAATTTGGTGGTTCAAAAGGGTACTAATCAAGGGGTAGACTACATCAGTAGTATTCTAGCATATAGGGGACCTCAAAACACTAATCAAATCAAGGTATCAAGATCCAAATTAGGAAACAAAAAGTTACCATAATTAACTCAAACATGGATCTTGATGAATTTGAAATAGAAAACAAGGACAAGAACTATAGGAGGATGGATCATTGCTTTCGGTAATGAAAACATGAAAACATGCATAGGTCTTCATGGAATAAGGCTTAGAAGCATAAATCTAAATAAGGAAATAAAACCTACCATATATGTAACTATCATTCATCATGAAGAACACATAGTAAGGTAGAAGAGAACAACTAGAATTCTATGGATTATGGATCATGGAAAGAAAACACAACCATTAACCACTAACATGATCAATGAAAGAAGATCCAAAGAGATCAGAATTCAGATTAGAAGATTAACAGAGATTAAATCATGGTTTGATCATGAATCCTTCAAAAGCTTGCAATGATCATGGTTAAGATCATTGTTCTAGCCTTAAATCCTTAGGATGATCATGAGAACATGTTCGAGAGATGTTTGCAACAGAGGATGCAGCATCTCTTCTACTGTCTCAACTCAAAAAGGAAAGAAAAACAAAGATGGAGGAGAAAAAGAGAGAGTAGACATACCTTTTGATGCAAAAAGAAGAGTTCCGACGAAGATCCGTCAAGGAAACACCAAGGATGCAAGAGAGATGACTTGCAGAGGTCTTTGGTTCGTTCCAGAGGGTTTGGAGGCAGCAAATACGAAGTGGACTCGAGGTTGGACTTAAATAGAGCAAGAATCAACCTAATTGCCAAAGACAGCACTCATTGGTCGAGTGGATTGGTCGACTGGCCCAGTCGACCAATCAGTCGACCAATGCTGACAGCAAGGCCAAAACAGGGAATTGAAGGTCCAGAACAAATCCAAACCTAAAGGGGTTTTGCACACAAGTCAAGTGACTTACCTAATATGTAGAAATGCCTTCAAACCAAGATAGAGAGCACTCCAAGTCCATCAACTAATTAGATCTTCATCAGGATTCAGTTTCCATAAATAGAACCTCATCATCAACTTTCATGGATTCAAAGCCAGACACCAAGTCCTCTACTGGGATGGCCCAAAGCTGACTTCTTACTTTACTTCGGGTCATCGGACCTACAAACAACAAGGTTTCCGGGTCAAGGTTAGGGCTGGGTTTCACACTTGGTCTGGGGGGCTCGTGATATGGAGAGTTTATGATCAGACCGGGTTCATACCTGGTCCGACCCCCGACCCCGGTCGAGATGGAGAAAACCGAATCGCTCCCGAGCGAACCGGATCCAGAAGATGGCTTGCTGAAGAAGAAAGATTACTCTGCTGCAAGCGTGCCCTAATCTTACTTATGGATTAGGATAATCACCCTGATGACAGCAGACTCAAACTGACGGCTGCGGATAATCATCATCAAAGGGATAACTATCGCATAACCTAACGGTTATCTCAGGAGTCCTCTACTAGCCCAAACTAGTAGAAGTCTATCGCTCAACGGATCTTATTGATGAGATCCAACGACTACCCGAAGAAGGCTCGAGTGCATCCAATGAAGGAGATTCGAAGGTACACTCTATATAAACCTCACTACCATACAAGGTGAGGGACGGATCAATCGATCAAGGAGAATACTATCTGAGACTCAGGTTCAGATACATACTGATAGACCTCAACTATCAGCGTCCTGCTATCTAGATCACCTTTCCCGTTTCTTCATTCATTAGCTCTGTGCTTCTAGCGGCGCCCGTTTGTGATTAAGTTCATCAATCGACTTAGCCTTCGGAGGTGGACTCCCGACCCCAGCGGTCGGGCCACATCTGACGCTTTTGTTTTGCAGGACACTACGTGGAGATCCAAGGGCTGAGCAGATTTTGGACGCATCAGGTACCGTCACTGAAGTCTTCATTGTAGCTAGCCTCCAGATAGTAGTATGAGGCATCCGGGTTCGCCTCAGGGAACGTACCATCAAAATAATCACCTGCAGAGTAACCTAGCAAAATATTGCAACAGAAAAGGAATGAGTTCAAAAGAACTCAGCAAGGAAGTTATTCCACAATACATGAGCCACAAGATAATCATAAAATAATGCAGATGATATGAGACATATAATGCAATATGATTCTACTCTAAGTATGCTGGTCATCTATGGTAGACATGCTTCAAGTCATAGCACCATACTTCTTTAGGTAGTCTAAATCACTCATCACCGGGGGGAATTGGGTCATGCATCCCTCTCGGACAAATCCATGGTTGGGGGTTTCGGTCACCACTCCCTCACATCACCATTTGGTACAAGTATTCGCGCATGTCAAGGTAAAGCCTAGCCCAATGCAAGTCATCTACTTAATCATATCATGTCAGTTCCAAATACGTCCATTCCTCCCCTCTCGGGATCCTTTCCGGTATCCTTCACACTTGAGTCACGGATATTACTCACCGGACTCATCAACCCTATTGGTCATCCACAAATGGTAGACGGGAAGCTCTCACGTCCCCCTCACGGATCATTTCACCGGTCTTGAGTGCCCGTGAGCCCAAGTCTAGCCATTTGCAACCCTACCAATAAATGGCCCCTTTCGGGTAACCCCAATGCAATTTATGTCCTCTCACAGGGTGGTTGCCAGTCTTGAGCGCCCACAAATCCACACTACTACCACGGGTCGTTAGGTCTCAATGCCCTTCAGAATCGGGTCTGATATGATAGGGACATCCTAGCCATACATCTAGACAAGTCCTATGTATGTCATCCAATAACCCAGGAAAGCGTCGATGGACACCTTCAGAATGCATCCCATACTATTCCCTCCGATATTCAAGGACAAAAGCACCAGTAGGGTACTCCTCAATCCCAAGTTATACTTAAGCAATCACATGCCCAAGTTCATCATATCAATTCACAAAATACAACATCATAATAAACATTCGATTCATGACATTGACATAAGTCATCATATATTAAAATTGATAAACATGATAAAACATTGAAATAAAATAAAATAATGTAAACACAAAGCTACTGTTGAAAGACATATGTAGCAAGTCTAACATGATAGGAATATGAAATAGAAACTATGCTCACTAGGTTAGGAACACCAAGTCAAAATTCCATGTCCTATGTAATTTTATCGATAACTATCCTTACCTTGAATTGGAGAAGAGAATGGTCCAAGATCACAAGCAAGTGGCCCAAATAGTCTTAAAACCCTAAACAAGCATATATGAAAGGTTAGAGAAGAAATCAGAACAATCAGAGATCGAACAAATCAAAACTAGGCAAAAGTTGCTGATAGCAACTCTGTTGGTCGATGCATTTGGTCGATAGTATCGACCAACAAGCATCGACCAAGAAGATTTCGGACAGCAAGCTGGCTTTTTGGGTTTTGGCCCAGATTTGGTCTTCCGGGTCTCGGATCAATACGAAACTTGGGGGATAGTCTAAGCACAACATAGGGACACTAATTATCAAGAATTTAACATAATCCATCGGTCCATTTAGAAATCCCCAAATTGATTCATCAAGGTCAAGAGTTGTTAAACATGGCATTAGCTATATCTTAATGCAAATTGGGGGAAAACATAGGGGATTAGATAGGGAATCACTTAGAAGCAACATTGAACTCATATGCCAGGTGTAGATTAGGTTAATCATAGGCTTCATCTTAGTTTTGGTTAAAAAAGCAAGTTGGTGAGCATTAAATCATGGAAATGTGTAGTTAATGATCATGAGGTGAATAAATCATAGTCATATCGGTGAAAACATCAATATATGAGGTATAGAAGGCCCATGGCAAGGTGTTTGCAATGTTGCAGCACCTTGGCCATGGTCCCAACAGTAAAATAGAGAAAAGACGAGTGAGAAAGTGATTAGGAGAGAGAGTCATACCTTGAGATTGGAACAAGAAAGTGGAAATGAGTGGTTGGCAATGATTAATGGAGTAGATGCTTCACCATTACCAAGGAGAAGTTCTTGAGAGGCTTTCCCACGTTCTCAGATGTTGAAAACGCTAGAATAGGGCTCCAGTCTCGAGGAATAAATAAATAGAAAAGAATATTCTAGAGAATCTTTAAACCTGGGTTCAGCAAACCTGTTGGTCGATACATTTGGTCGATAGTATCGACCAAAACATGTTTCTGCAGAATTTAACAGAAAACTTCAGCAACTTTAGGTGTGGACTTGGAGGGCTATACAAGGTCAAATTGCATGGGGTTTTCTCCTACAGTTCACTCAAGAGGTCTAATTTTAGGGAGTACCTTCAAATTATGCACCGGAGTCCTTTTGATATCTCAACTGTCTCACTCTTCATCAGTGCGCAGATTCTAACTTAACACTGACAATGTGCTCAAGGAAGGAGCAGCATCATCAATGTCCATATACTGGAGTTCCGACACCACGTCATCAACCAGCAGGGCCCATAAGTCCCTTCTACCACCACTTCGGGTCTTCGGACCTACAAACACAACAATGACCGGGTCGGGTCAAGGTTAGGTAAAAGCTGGATTTTACATGGGCTCATGGGCGCTCAAGACCGGTAACCAACCCATGAGGGGACATGAGAGCTTCCCGTCTATTATTTGTGGATGCCCAATAGAGTTGATGAGTCCGTAGTCAGGGACTATGCTGACTCTAGTATGAAGGATACCGGAAAGGATCGCCAGGGGCGAGGAATGGACGTATCTGGAACTGAGTTGATATGACTAAGTAGATAACATGCATTGGGCTAGGCTTAACCTTGACATATGCCAATACTTAGACCAATGGTGATGTGAGAGAACAGTGACCTATACCCCAGCCATGGATTGTCCTGAGGGATGAAGGACCCACTACCAAACGGCGTTGTGTGATGAGACCCTCCTAAAGAAGTATGGTGTTATGACTTAAAGCATGTCTGCCTATAGAGACCAGCATACATAGAGTTAGATTCATACATTCATTGTCTGTTTCATATTGCATTGCATCATGTTATGTTCTGAAATCATGTTATTTATGTTGTTGTGAATTAACTTGCCTTACTGAGTTCATTCGAACTCATTCCTTTTTGTGCAACCTCTTATGTTAGATTACTCTACAGGTACTGATTACTATGAAGGCCAATATGAAGAAGCACCAGTTGAAGAAGCGTACTACACGCAAGGTGTTGGCAACAATGAAAATCACATTGATGATCCCACGATTGATCACGTTGCGTACTACGATTAGACCTAATGTGGAGTGGGAACGTTTGAGTTGGATTGATGAAGTCCATACTTATGAAGACGTTATCTATAAAATATAATACTCTTAGTTTAGTTGATTTCCATTTATTTACTTTCCTTTAAGAATAGTTGTATTTCTTTTAGACTTACGTGCTACATTCCGCTGTAATTGTGGAGTGAGATTCCGCCTCCCACTACTCCTTTTTTATGTTTACATCTGGTATCATTTTTCCACACTCTGATTATACTGTCATTCTTTTCCTTATTTGGATCTTTTATTTATAACATTTACACATTGATTATATATGTTCATAATTATGTTATTGCCTATGTGGGAGGATGATTTCCTCGATACTTGATCTTCGGGGCGGTGGATCACACACTCGGGTATGCCAGATAGGGTACCGGCTGGGTACGATTACTGGGAATATGATTCAATTACCTTCTTCATACGTATGTTATGACTTATATAGTGTTTACCTTCTAATCTTGTCCGTTGAACTCGTTCGAGCCTTCTTGTGTTGGCAGTCGGATCTTGACGGTTAGACCCATTCATGGGGTAATGTACAACTTCCCTTGACGACACGGTCTTTTGCTACGGGTCTGGCAGTTACCCCAGTTTGCACGATCGTCTGCTTCCGCGAGTGCTGATAACCGCCACTTGGTGGGTTATCCATCCCGAGAATCCCGGACATGGGCTTGCCTTCTGAACGTGCAAGGTTTCTTTCTTAGCAAGCTACTTTCAAACCCGGTTCGTTCGAACCTAAAATGGTCAGATCGTTCCCAACCGAGGTCAATGGTTGAACCGAATGTGAACCTGGTTTCTTCATATTTTTCCCGTATCAAGTATTTATTATTTCTTATACAATTTTATTAATTTTGGTGTAAGGCGTAACTAAACCATATTATACTTGAGTTAGTATTATCTAGATTTTCCTTTATAAACTAAATGCTTTCTAGCTTTCATTGCTTTCATTGCGTTTGGGTGTTTACATCAAGAATAGATTGCATGGGTACATTACAGCATCTATAGGTCTTGGTGGTAATCCGGGCGTTGGATTGGTATCAGGTGATACGCTTACACTAGCTTAAGGGTATGTACAAACGTCAAACAAAATGCATTGGAGGGCAAGGATTCAATTTTTTTTTTAATATATATTTTTTTTGGGGGGTAGGAAACAAATTTATTTATTTATAGGGAATGTAATATCCAGCCCTATTCTAACCCTGACCCTAACCCGGATCCACTGTTGTATTCAGGTCTGAAGACCCGAAGGGGTGGTAGAAGAGACCTATGGACCATTCTGATTGATGATCATGATTCAAAGACCGAGCCTATGGACATTGATGATGATACCCCTTGCTTAGATGCATCATCAGTGTTTAAGGAAAGCTTGCGCATCGGAAAAGATTAATCTAGTTGATATACCTAATAACCTCCTGTGCACAATCCGAAGGTATTCCCCGAAACTAGACTTCTTGATTTAATTGTGGAAGAAAACCTCACTTAAATTGACCTTGTATAGCCTTTCAAATCCCTACTTGAAGTTGCTGAACTAAACCTGTTTTTCTGCTGAGAAACATTTTGGTCGATCTTTTTTGGTCGATGCCATCGACCAAAACCATTGACCAAAGTTTTCCAGTCTGTCAAGTTAATGATTCCATGGAATATTCATATTCTATTTATTATAACCTCAAGCCTTGAGCCCTATTGCAATCATTTTCTCACCTGAAATCATGGGGAGAGCTTCCCAAGGCATCTCCTTGGCTAATGTGAAGGGCACCTCATCAAAAACTCATTGTTTACTATTGATTCTTGTCTACATCTTCCACACCAAGGTATGAATCACCATTCCACTCTCTATCCTACCAATTTTTATTCTTTTCTATGCCTATCTTGCTGGTGAGACATTGGAAATGGTGCTGCAACCTTGCAACCACCACTCCAAGTGTCTACACATGATTAACCTATGATCTTCTTAGCCATCCATTGATGCTATGCCTCCACCTCATGCCTAACATATGTATTCCTTAATTTTTCTATTAACATCATGTAATTTTGTACCAAACTGAGTTGTAGGGCATGCTATGTTCATAATTATCACTTCTATATAATTCCAATCGAAATTCTATTAGTTCCCCTAGCTATTACATGCCATTTTCATGACAATGCAATCAATCCAAACTCATGCCATGATGTTTGTCACTTGAACTTGTTAGCTCAATTTGGGGCTTTTTGTTTGGACCATTGGATTGGGTAAATTTCTTGACTTATAGTGTCCTACTACTGTTGTTAAGTGTTCCTCCAAGTTTCAGATTGATCCAAACACCGGAAAACCAATTTCGGATGAAAACCCCCAAAATCCATCATTCTGTCTCGAAGGAAATTTTGGTCGATCCTTTTGGTCGATACCATCGACCAAAACCATCGACCAAAGTTGTTGCTGACAGCAACCTTGGCCAGTCTTGATCCAATTAATATCCAATCTTCCTAATTTCTTCTCTAACTTATTATTGATGTTTGTTTAGGGCCTTAACAATTATTTTGGACTATTTCTTGGTATTCTCAATTCATCATCAATTCAACCCAAGGTAAGGATGGTTATCTCCATAAACATATAGATCACCAACTTATGATTTATGTTCTTGTTTATGAATAGAATCTCTTGATTACTTTTAAATCTTTATAAGACTGTTATATATGTGTTAGAACAGTAGTGTTGAAATCTTTATACTCTTGTTATGTTACATTACTATTCTTGTTTACTAATGTCTATGATGATTCATTTCAATATCATGATTTAGCTTTTATGATAAGATGTATTGGATGCATGAAAGATGATGAACTTGAATATGTGATTGTTTACGTACAACTTGGGATTTGGGGAGTGTTCTATTGACACTTCTGTCCTTAGGCATCGGAGGGAATAGTATGGGATGTTCTCCGATGGTGCCTATAGACACCTTCCCGGGTTATTGGATGACATACATAGGACTGTCTAGTTGGTTGGCTAGGTTTATCCTTGTCGTGTCAGACCCGAATCGGAAGGGCATTGAGACCGAACAACCCGTGGTAGTGTATGGTTGGATGGGCGCTCTAGGCCGGTAATCAATCCAGTAGGGGACATAAACCATACTACGGATACCCGAAAGGGGCCATTTATTGGTAGGGTTGCAAATGGCTAGACTTGGGCTCACGGGCACTCAAGACCGGTAACCAATCCGTGAGAGGACGTGAGAGCTTCCCGTTTACTATTTGTGGATGACCAATAGGGTTGATGAGTCCAAAATCCGGGATTTCGCCGACTCTAGTGTGAAGGATACTGGAAAGGATCGCCGGGGGGGAGGAATGGACGTATCTGGATCTGACTTGACCGACTAAGTAGATGACTTGCATTGGGCTAGGCTTTACTGTGACATGCGCCAGTACTTATACCTAACGATGATGTGAGAGAGCGGTGACCTATTCCCTTACCATGGTTTTTTAGATGACTTTATCGAACTTCCCTGGCAGACCCAAGATATCTTGTATGATTGAGGGGGAGTGATTGACCACCCAAAGAAGTATGGTGCTATGACTTAAAGCATGTCTACCCTAGAGACTAGCATTCATAGAGTTAGAATCATACTGCATCATATGTTCCATATCACATTGCATTATGTATGTTTAGTATGTGTATGATTTCTAATTATGGAATAACTGCCTTGCTGAGTTCTTCGAACTCATTCTTTTTGTACAAATGTTTTTAGATTATCCTACAGGTACCGAAGACTATGATGGCACCCCCTTCAAGACAGATTATGATTCCGCATACTACCCTTCGGGTAGTGGCATCTGTGAAGATCCGAGTGTTGGTGCCGAGGAGGATTACTATCCGCACCAGGGTTAGCCCCACGGTTGTGAGGGAGCGGCAAAGCTGGGTTTACTTCATCCGTACCATTGAGGAGACTGTTATTAGAGTAGAGGAAACCCTAGCTTAGTACCCCATTCCCCTGGTGTATTTTTGGAGTACTTGGACCTGTAATTAATTAACTTTTTGGATTATCTTTAATACTTGGACATGTAATTAACTTTATCACACTTCTTTTCGCTGCTCTGAGAGAGTGGTTATCATACCTTCTCTCACCTTTATGATTATGTTCACACTTTACTGTTATCTGTCTTCCGCACTCTGATTTATTTGATCTTATCTTATTCATGATACTTAGTATTAATTGTTTTTACTTTGATTATCTTTGTTCATTATTATGTCATTGTGTATGTGGGAGGCATGGACCTACGAATCTTGATCCTTGGACTGTGGATCACATTCCCGGGTATTCCAAATGGGGTACCGGCTGGGTGGATGTGACAGGGACAATCTCCGAGTACAGCCTAGACCTAATATATTGAACAATAAAACACAGAACAGATGGGGGGATTTGATTGTTAAGAAGGCATCTTGGGTAAGGGCACTTTCTTTCGCTAGTACGTCCGCCACCATGTTAGCTTCACGATATACATGCCGAAAAGTGATGCATTCAAATGAAGCCTTTAAGTGTAGGATATCCGCTATGATTGGAAATACTTTCCAAGGAGCTTCATGTGGATGATGCTTAAGGATGCAAATGAGAGCTTGATTGTCAATCTCTACTTTAACCTTGGGCAGTTTAAAATCAAGAGCCCACAATAACACTTATCTCATTGCCAAAGCTTCGATAGTGAGAATGTCTTGGGCATCGGTTCTCCGACCAAAACAGAATAGCATACGGCCCCAATGGTCCCTTGCATTTCCTCCATAACCTGCAGCTCTTCGGTCTTTAAAAAGGGATCCGTCAACATTCAATTTGAAATTAGGAGTTGGAGCTTCCCATTTAATTTGACTTCTATTAGCGTTGAGTATCTGCACTTTCTGAGTGCCCTAACTATAGAATTGAAGGCATTTCCAAATTTGAAATGTAGTGACCTTATGCCTCTTGCTACGCAATGTTCGGACTTTTGAGTTCAACCTATGTAAGCATTAGCGCTATGAACTACAAACACAAGCACTGATCCCATCAGCGTAGTCCCACTAGAGGCCTAGTATAATCCACAGAAGCTAATAGTATTCCACATGTCCAGGTCAAAGAGCACACAAACTGTCCACTACAAAAAAAACAGAAAAGCGACAAAGGGGGGGGGGGTGTTTGAACCTGAGATATAGGAGCTAATTTTTATTGATTTCTTGGGACGACCCTCTTTTCTTTTACAGTTTACTATCGTCTTCCAAATTAACTCTCTCTCGTTTCCCTAGCCTGATTTCATCATTTTTTTTTCAATAGGACCCAACGCATTTAATTAGGAAAAACTCCTTTGGATCTGTCGACGACACTTCAGTTTAAGAAAACAAAAGAAAAAGATAAGATTTTCAAGCAGACTTTACACCCAATCCTGACATAAAAATCATTGTCTTTTTTTTAATTCAAGCATAAACATCCGTGTCACCAACAGAAATTTCAAAGAATTAGGAGGCAGAATGCAATCAATTATAATCAAAACCTTGATCAAGAAAAACTGCCTGCACATCTTAAATATTCTATTCTATAGTACAATTTTCAACTGTTCATATCCCCTTCTCGGATTTTTATCCGCTCCAGTTACTCGATCTTCCAATTTCCTCCGGTTTCACATTGGATCTTTGACACGTGGTAAATCCACTCCAGTTACTCGATCTTCCAATTTCCTCCGGTTTCACATTGGATCTTTGACACGTGGTAAATTCCGATCTGACGGTTACAAATATTTCATTTTGGGTTGAACGAACTTCCTCCTTCCGTTTTTCCTGTTTAGAAGTTGCCGCTATTCTTCCTACCCAAGTATTGAAGTTTTACCCCTTTCCCAACCGCAACTCTCTCGACCCTACCGAACCCTCCCCCCTAGCTCCCAAGGCAATTGAAATACAGTCGAATCAAAGAAAACCCACAAGTGAAAACCTCATTTACATGAGTAGTGAAAATCAAGCAACAATGTACTTCCTTTCCGAGCTTCATACACTCGTTTAGCCATGACAAATTGCTCCAACTAAACAGGAAAATATCAAATATTGGGAATTTGAGGTCTTCCATCTTCTTCTCATCTAAAACCCCGTCGAGTAAACTTCAAACCACAGAAAGAACAAACCAAAAAAGGGCTCTGTAAGTTGGTAGAATCTATGTCAATGCAGGGTTAATAGAGGGGTAAGATCCATACTTCTCAGTGGAGAGGTCATGGATTCGATTCTTGCGGACGACAACCATCCCCCCTGAGGATTTAATCAAGGTGCGCCCAAGCTGGCCCGGATGAACCTCAGATACCAAAAAAAAAAAAAAATTTATCGACCATACACAATCGATTAAGTGGTATTTCTTTGGGAATTGCCTTGGCTTTCTACAGTCCCTATGATGCGAAATTGCGAAACGCATGCATAGAGAGAAGAGAAATGTCCCTTCCCCGAGTCCCCTTCGTCTCCTTTCTTGTTTTTCTTTTTTCTTCTAATTGCACCTGAGGTCAAATAGGTTCTATTCCTCAAACGGAAGAACAGCAGCAGCTCCCAACCTAAAAAGGAAAAACGGGAGGAAGTTCGTTCAACCCAAAATGAAATGTTTGTAACCGTCATATCAGAATTTACCACGTGTCAAAGATCCAATGTGAAACCGGAGGAAACTGGAGGATCGAGTAACTGGAACTTCTCCAACCCCCCCCCCCCCCCCCCCAAACAACACTCCAAAAAAACAAAAAAGCCAACAAGTTTACACAGCTATCTACTTCCTCAAAATGACAACAAATTTAGTAACATGATCAGATAAGATCGTGCAGCATGGAAATGTTTTTGAGGCTCAAAAAAGATATTTATCACAGAAGAATATTTAACCATCTTTGTTGAAACAATACAGCCTCCTCCAATTTACTAAACATGTGTTGAAGGCCTGTTTCAACTCTCAAGCATTTCGTTACATAGGCTTTATAGTACCTTCTTTGCACCACGAGCTGATGACAAATGATCCTGCAACACAAGCAGAACAAGAACATAAGGCATTGTATATCTATAAAGCAATTTAACTTCAGAGACAAATAAGATGAACTTCTTTCTTATGTGCCTCGATTTCTGCAGTATATACATATTTCGAATCAATGCCAACCTAACCATATGGGATACGACCCTTGCTTTGAGAAACTGAACCAAAAAATGCCTAGGGCTTCTTCAAGTAAGATAGGGCCATGGTTTGGGACATGTTGAGGGACAGAAAAACTCATGTCTGCCGTCTGCTGAAAACATGTATATAGATAAAACCCTATTTTGGGCTCATCAATAGAGTATTAAATAAAGTTCCTAAAAGATCTGGTTTGAATACGAGGTAAAAATAATCTGTGAAGATCATGGAAGATTCCAGAGAAATAAATGGGGAATCCACAAAATTACTTTAAAATTCACTTTACTTATTTTGTGAAGAAAACAGTTTACTGTAAGTAATAGCACTATGACAGTTGTGGGGAAGGAACCTGATCATCAATGCTACACCTGAAAACATCAAGTATTAAGGAAACTTTCTGTAATATATATTCACATATGCACATCAACCTTACCGAGATGAAATCAAAGGCTTTAGTATCTTCTTTCTTCGAGTTGCTCATTAATGTACTCTGAGCTTGAGTTGGAACATTCGGATGGAAAATATCAGGGAGTGTTAAAGGGTATCCTCCTTCCCCGCTGTTGCCAGGAACATGCCCAACAGCAACATTCTCTAGAGAACTCAGATTCTGAAGCTGTTGGAAGTTAGGCATAGTTGCTAAAAGCTGCTGCTGTGCAATATAATTTCCCATCATACTATAATTCATCGGCTGTGAAGCAAAAGCTGGGTTGAACATCATGTTTGGAGGCATACCATACTGCAGAGGACCAAATGCAAACATAGCATTTGGGTTCCCAACCATTTGAGATCCTATCAAACCATTTCGACCATCATTTGGCAACAGATGGCTTGATTGGATGTTTGGATTTGAAAAAGCAGCATCAGAAACTGTCTCAGAAAATCTATATTGTTGTTTGTTATCTGGGGTATTTCCTTTGCTATCAGGAAAACCAGCCAATATATCATTGACTTCTTTTTTATGCCTTACATGCTCATGCAGAAGTCCAGCACTCGAACCAAAAATATCCAATAGCTCTGATTTGTTTTTATTTTCTGTTAATCCAGTATCATTAATAACATGCTTGTCATCGACATGCAAACCTGAAAAGAGGTCACTGACATGCTCTCCATCCTCAGCTGTGTGAAATGAGACACCTGCAAATAGATCATTCTCTTTGTTTTTTTGCTTAGCGGGTCTTTCGTTGATCAGACCATCACCAAACAGCTCATCAGTTATAGGGGCAGCTGATGTCATCAGATCTGCGATACCTCGATCACTATCCTTTCCTGTAAAATCATCCATCCCATAAAATTCATTTACATCACCAGTGTCTATTAAGTCAGGAATCTGAACAGTAGAGGACTTTTCTGAATGATGATCAGCCGAGACACTCTGCTCTCCATCCAGAAGGCTTAAGACCTATTAAATGAAAATACAAACAAACATAATTTAATATTAACAGAGAAACAAGCTAAGCAGCTAAATGTTGCATAAGAAGAAAAAGCATGTGTAAATTACGTGTAGTCGAAGCAAGCTTTCGGCATAAAGATTTGAGCAGAGTTTTAGGATTTCTTTTTTGAGTGAATGAGTTTAGAATTTAACTTAGTCAGAGAATGATCTACTTAACCAACTACCACAATAGTAAGGAACCTGCATAAAATATCAACAAATGACTGATCTGACAGAGCAAGATTTTACTGTCAATTATATGAATATTATGTCTAGCGTAAATGCATTTTGTAATAAAGGGTTATTTTATTGGTCGTACAAATAATAAGAGAGCTCACAATTGGGGTGTTCAGCCCAAACAAACTGCATGCATTCAAACCCCCCCCCCCCAAAAAAAAAAAAAAAAAAAAAAAGAGCCCTTGAAGTTTCGTCTTCTTTTCTCTTTCACCGTTGCATAGCTAAATCTGATTTCCCATACTAAGACTGTTTCATGGTATCAGAGCAGGATTAATCAATGTTTTAAGAAACCCTATCAGGGTCTTTCCTTCTGCCATGCAGGCACATGTTGCTGCTACTTTCTCTACCATGGAAAACTTATTAGATTTTAAGCATATGTGATTGTTTATGTTGACACATCAGAGAAGCCAGGAAATGATGAAGCCCTAACAACCAGAGGCAGACCCACCTCCGATTTGGCATGTTTTCCAAGGAATAAAAGCCCAGGGGTTGGGTTGTATAGGCTATCGGCCTTCGGTTTGTTCGGAATAGCATGTAATCTGTATGGGACTCAAATAGGGGTACAAGGGCAGCATACAAAACTAGGTTTAATTACTATAAGTATTTACAGTTAGAACCAGTTCAATAATGGCTCAGATTAAGTTAAGATTAGTCCGCTGACCCCATTTAGTTAGGAGAAGAATTGTTGCTGTTGTTGTATAAAGTTAAGATTGGTTGGGAAGGAGGACTCATTTAGTTGGTTCTAATAGGAATTAGCATTATTAAGTCTTTGCTAGCACTGTATTTTGGCTTCACCCCTCCAAGCATGAGCTGAAAGGGTAGTGCTATGTTTACTTTAAAATTCCTATTTCTAGTTCCATAAGGACCTGCAATTGGCTTCCAGCCCCTTTCATACCTTCCAACTGGAATGAATAGAGACTGAAGTATTATGCTAGTTTCTGCTAAAGCAAGCTGCTGATAAATGCCTTCACCATGAGAAAGTGATCTACTGTTTCATGTCTAGGTCAAGCTCCACAGTTCAAATCCTAGTTCCCAGGGATCCTTGCTTTTTAAAGTCCAAATCCCTGCTGTGACTGAGGACTCAATCTACTAATTGAAGGTTCTTCTTCCCTAAGGTTGCTTGTGAAATCCCGCCTAATCCTAACCTTGCTATTGTGCCAAATCCATACCTACCATATGCATTATTCGATTTATTCTCTGTCGACTGTCGTATGAGTTGCCTAGTTTTGTTTGGTAGAAGTTCACCCCGAAGCTGATCTTTTCTCCTCTCAATTTCTTCTTGTGCCTTTTATTTACCTTTGATAGGAGGGTGATCTTAAGTAATTCCCATGACTGATCCTCATATCCCTGTTGTTCTAGAGTGGACCTCCATACACCCTATAACCTTGTGTTTTCCCCACATGATGATTTCGAAGGGAAATCAAGTGTGATCTTCATGATTTGTTATTCCTTCTAATTATTTCAAGACTTCAAGCTTTTCATCCCCTGTTCCTCAATCAAAGGTTAGTAATCTCTCTTGTATTGTATTGATCTACTTTTACTATGTTTTACCCTTTGTGATTGAGATTTAGAAGAAGATGCTGCATCCTTGCAACCATCTCTTTACAATCTCTTTTCATTTTTTTTGGGTTTTATGATCTTCATATTGATCTTTACCATGATCCTTATGAAATCTTCATAAAGCCATGATCTTACTTTACTCTTACTATGTTTTATTCTTTGTGATTGAGACTATGAAGAAGATGCTGCATCCTTGCAACCATCTCTTCGACAATCTCCTTTCATTCTTAGAGTTTTATGATCTTCATATTGGTCTTTGCCATGATCCTTGTGAAGTCTTCATGAAGCCATTATCATACTTTTGATTTGATTTCAAGGCATGCTAGATTTATCCCTTGTTTTCTTACAAAAGTTTTATTGTTAATTGTTTTCCGAAGATTTTGGGAGAAGAAAAGTCAAGATAAAAGCAATGTCCTCCATCTCCTTAGAATCCTAGTACTCTCCCAATTTCGAGGACGAAATTATTTTAAGGGGGTGAGAATGTGACATCCAGCCCAAACCTAGCCCGGGATACCCTATTTGTTTTGGGATAAAAAAAGACTTGTTTAATGTTAGACCTTGAAGTTGGACCTTGATTTCAATGTTGTTATCCTTGAAAGCCTTAGGAGGCCATATCCGGCCTTATCCTTACCCCCGACCCGGCCCGGAATTTGTATTGTCTGTTGATCCAATGACCCGAAGTGGTGGGAAAAGTCCTTGTATACCCTTTTGGTTGATGATTTGGTGTCGGAGCCCAAGCCCATGGACATTGACGATGATGCCCCTCACTTGAGAGCGTTGTCAGTGTTAGTTTTGAATCTGCGCACCGAAGAGGGGTGAATTAGTTGGTAGACCTAATAAACACCTGTGCACAATCCAAAAGTATTTCCCGAAACTAGACTTCTTGATGGACTTGTAGGAGAAAACCCCACCCAATTTGACCCCATATAGCCCTCCAAATCCCTGTCCGAAGTTGCTGAACTATGTCTGGCAAATCCTGCTTGCGCATCGAAGAAGGTGAGCTTAGTTGGTAGACCTAATGAACTCCCATGCTTGATCCAAAGGTATTTCTGGAAACTAGACTTCTTTATTGACTTGTAGGAGAAAACCTCACTCAATTTGACCTTGTATAGCCTTCCGAATCCCTGTTCGAAGTTGCTAAACTATTCCTGAGAATTCTATTGAAACTGCTGTTGGTCGATACTATTGGTCGATACTATCAACCAAAGGTATCGACCAAAACAAGCCCAGAATCGTGAAAAAGATGCTGTTTGGATATTCCTTTGTCCTTTTAAGTGAAACCTCGAACCTAAATCATTATTTCACTCATTTCAACATCTAAGAACGTGGGAAAGCTCCTCTAAGCCTCCTCCTTGGCTTGGGTGATGATCTTCTACAAGAATCATTGTTTCTCTTCTCTAATCTCTTCTCCAAGGTATGTAATCTCTCACTCTCTCTCTAATCTACTTCTACCTCATCTTGTTCTTGCTACTGAGTTCGTGGAGAAGGTGCTGCAACCTTGCAACCACCTCTTCTACAAGCTCTCTTGGGTTGATTAAACCTCTCTTCATTCTTTCCATGCTATGATTCTCATACATGATGTTCTTGCTTTCTTATTTTGATTTTCCTCTTCTTTACAACATGAATTCATCTCTTAATCTGATTTTCTCTTTCAATTAGGTCTGATTATATGTTAGTAATTGTCTATATTCTGCGGCTCATCATTCTATTGATTAAATTCCTAAGTTCTCTTGCAATTGTAATGGTTTTCATTGAAGAACATGGGTCTTGCAAGTTTGAACCTAGGACCTCAAATTGGGGGTTTTCAATCCGACCATTGGATCATGTTAATTCTTTCTACGTAGTCTCCTGCTACTGTTCTTAAGCATCCCTCCAAGTTTCATATCGATCCGAGACCCGGAAGACCCATTTTGAGCCAAAACCCAAAAATCCCATTTTGTTTGTCCAAGACTCGTTGGTCGATACTATTGGTCGATACCATCAACCCAATGTATCAACCAACAAGGTTGTTGTCGAAACTTTTGCCCGGCTTTTGATCCGTTCGATCTCCGATTGTTTTGATTTCTTCTCTAATCCTTCATATATGTTTGTTTAGGGTTTTAAGACTATAATTGGACCATTCTCTTGTGACTTCGGATCATCTTCTTCACAATTTGAGGTAAGGATGGTTATTGCCATATAACATAGACTGTATGACTTTTACACTTGCTGTTGGTAACTTAGTAGACTTAACTTATTAATTGATTTTAGACATCATATGACTACTGTAGTTACCTTATGACAGAATAACACCATGCTTAATTACTTGATTTATCATGTTTACTTATTCTTTTCATTTATTTATATATTGTATTATGAGATGTTATGACATGTTTTCAATATGATAATGTATTGTTGATATGTAATGGATGGAAATAAGCATGTGATTGCTTATGTATGATTTGGGATTGGGGAGTGCCCTCTCGGTACTTCTGTCCTTGGACATCGGAGGGAATAGTATGGGATGTTCTCCGAAGATGCCCATCGACGCTTTCCTGGATCATTGGATGACATACATAGGACTTGTCTAGATGTATGGCTAGGATGCCCTGTCATATCAGACCCCGAATCGGAAGGGCATTGAGACCGAACGACCCGTGGTAGTAGTGTGGATTTGTGGGCGCTCAAGACCGGTAACCACTCCGTGAGAGGACATAAATTGCATTGCGGATACCCGGAAGGGGCCATTTATTGGTAGGGTTGCAAATGGCTAGACTTGGGCTCACGGGCACTCAAGACCGGTGAAATGATCCGTGAGGGGACGTGAGAGCTTCCCGTTTACCATTTGTGGATGACCAATAGGGTTGATGAGTCCGGTGAGTAATATCCGTGACTCTAGTGTGAAGGATACCGGAAAGGATCCCGAGAGGGGAGGAATGGACGTATCTGAACCGACATGATATGACTAAGTAGATGACTTGCATTGGGCTAGGCTTTACTTTGACATGCGCCAATACTTAGACCAAATGGTGATGTGAGAGAGTGGTGACCGAAACCCCCAACCATGGATTTGTCCGAGAGGGATGCAGGACCCAACTTCCCCCCGGTGATGAGTGACTGAGACTACCTAAAGAAGTATGGTGCTATGACTTAAAGCATGTCTACCATAGAGACCAAGCATACTTAGAGTTAGAATCATATTTGCATCTTATGTCTCATATCATCTCGCATCGAGTTCATGATTGATATCATATGGCTTATGTATTATGGAATAACTTTCCTTGCTTGAGTTCTTTTGAACTCACTCCTTTTTGCAACATATTTTGTTAGACTTTTCTGCAGGTACTCCTACCGTTGGACTCGTGACGGTCAACACTTTGAGGACTAAGTTGGTGACTCATACCACTTTGGCTACGGTGACTACATTGGTGAAGGCTATCGGTTCAAGACTCATATTTGTCGAGGAGTAGATCCGGCCTGGCTTAGTTTCTTATGATTATGTTATTGAGGAGACATTGTATAAGTTAGAAGAAACGTAACTTAGTTGCTTACCTTTTTATTTTCCTTCTTTGGAGATTTGGTTGTAACCTTTACCTTATTTCGATCTACCTTCCGCACAGTTGTCTTTTGATTTGGTACTTGTTATTCCGCACTACGATGTTCGTTGTGATCCTTCCGTGATCATTTCTTAACTTTTATTATTAGATTACTTGAATACTATAAATTGTTCTTGCTTTTGATTATATTATTGTGATAAGTGGATATGATCGTTCCTAAACTGGATCTGTTGGGCTGTGGATCACCCCCCCCGCAACCCTCGAGGCCGCCGCCCCCGGGTTTTTAGGGGGGGGGGGGGTCTTTCTTGTTCGGGGGGGTTGGTTCTCCAAAAAAAGGCCCGCCCCGGCGGGGGTTTTTTTTACGAGCCGCACCCCACCCCCCCCCCCCCCCCCTCTTCTTTTTATTTTTTTTCCCCCCCCCGCCCCCCCTTTTTTTTCCTTCCTTAAAAGTTTTTTGCCCCCCCTCCTCCCCCCCCCCTCCCCCCGTGGGGGGCGGTCCCCCGGCCCCGGAAGGTTTTAGATCGGGGGGGGGGGGGCCCCCCCCCCGCCCCCCGCCTGATCAAATGCACCAAACATCCTGCTGATACTGAACCAGAAAGCCTCACACCATCCTCCCCCCCAGGGCGCCCCCTCAAATAGTCAGACCACGTCAATAAATTAAGGATCAGCAACCAAGATCAAGGCAAGAGCCAACTTGAAATCAGGTCAGCTAAGGGTAATTTCGATTAGGCTGTCAGGGGTAGTTCATAATATGGGTTGTGATAGATGAAATCAATGGTAAATGCTGTGCTTTATTTATGAAATAAATCCCATTAATTTCATACCTGATGCTTAGGTTTGGTTTCTAGGGAAAAGGGTTAGGTCTCTAAGGGTTTCAAAAGGTTTCAAGGATACTCAGCCCATAGGGGAACATGGGATGAATTCCTTGAAGTTATTTTAGGGGCCTCAAAGAGTTTTTTAGGCTGAGACTTGGAACAAGCCTAGGTAGTAGGATTTTAGTGGGGAGATTTCAAGATATTGAAATTCGTTACTTTTGTTTGAAAAATCAAGGATTGTGTGATAATACAGTAGTAATATTAAGAGGGGTAGAATTGTCTGTTTAGTTAACTTATTGCAGTAGTCCCATATTAGGAATATCTGTTTTCTTCTTATCACATTATTAATATAAATAAAGGCCTACTATGTCACTTAGACATAAGTTAGGATTTCTCAGACCATTCAATTTGGTATCAGAGCCATAGATTTGACCCACAAATATGAGAAATCTCCGAAAGAAACACCCTTGGGCCCCACCGCCTTCCTACTTCCCTTCTGCTTCTCTCTCTCTCTCTTCCCAAAAACCTCATTGCCTCCTTCCCATGCCACAGGCACCACCGCCAACCTAGCGAGAGGAACTAGGACCCTTGTCTCCTCTTACGAGGCTCTTAGGGCCATTGCTACCCAACAATGAGGCATCTAGGGCCCCTTGATCTCATTGCCAGTCCTCTCTCTCTGTGGAAGAACCTTATGTATCGCCTCCTCTCTGTAATCCTCCTAGGGGTCTTCACCTCCTTATTCTTAACCTTCTAACCCTTTTTTCACTTATCACCTCTAAGCACTTTTCTCCTACAAAGGGTTTGTTTTCCCTTATTCATTTTGTGATCTAGTTCTCTAAGTTGTTTCTTTGAATCCGTGTGATGGACTCTGATTCTATTACCACCGCCACTTCTGGTATGTTTGAAATGGAGAAAACTCCAATTTCACAAGAACGTGATTTCTCCCCATTCCAGATGACCTCTAACAAACTCAACGGGACTAAATATCTCTGATGGTCTCATTCTGTTTCTCTTGCTACAAGTGCTCGTTGCCTTGCAGGTCATCTTCACGGTACATTTGTCAAGCCATCCACTCCTAGTACAACACAACACAAAACAAGTGGGTGACCGATGAATGCTTGGTTATGAGATTTCTTCTTATTCCATTGAACCCAGTATTGCAGAGAGTAATCTACTTCTTCTAGATGCTGCCACGATTTGGAAGGTTGCCAACGAAACCTATTCAAAGGTTGGGAATGATGCTCAGTGTTTCAAGATTTAGCACAAAATCCATCAACTACAACACAAGGAACTCACTTTAGCTTAGTACTATAAACTCTCCATGGATATTATTAGGCTCTTGATCTTTATGGATGCTTCAACCTGTGTGTTGTTGATATTGCTGCTTATCAGAAATGGGAAGACAAACTCCGTGTCTATAATTTCTTGGTTGGACTAAATATTGAGTATGATCAAATACGAGTTCACATCCTCTCAAGAGAACCTTTTCCATCCTTGGAGCAACCCTATACTGTGGTTGACACTAAAGATAGTAGTCAGAAAATGGTTCACACTCGGATGCCAGAAAGATGTATGGCTGGTATAGGATGCTCTCAAGCACGTACAGGTGATTCTTCTCGTATCCCAGTCAAGTGTGATTATTGTGGTCAAGAACATCACATCAAGGACAAGTGCTAGAAGTGCATAGTGAACCAACCACTTCCTGTGAAGGAGGATGGATGCCAATCGGAGGGGAAATCCTCAAGTGTTAACCCATCAAGCCAATCTAGAGGATCAGAATGCTCCAACACCTCTTTCCTCAAATGAGCTGCAATAATTACATCAGCTAATGAACAGACTTGAAGTGTCTTCTTCTATGCCAACTACCAGTGAGAGTATACCTTCTGCCATAGTTCCCCCCCCCCGACACACATCCCACCATAGGTACCTTTGGTTGTCACAATGTCACCACGAGTGCTTCCTTATGAATAATTGAATCGGGGGCAACCGATCATATAACTGGTTCTTCAACTCTGATTCATACATATTCATTTATTCCTTTGAATTACAACGTTCATATTGTTGATGGGTCTCTTTCCCCGTCTCTGAAAAGGATTCCATCATTTGTTCACAAGGTTTATCATTGTCCTCTATTTTGCATGTTCCTAATTTTTCTACTAATCTTTTATCTATTAGTAGCACCACTCGAGACTTAAACTACAAAATAACCCCTTTTTTTCCTTTTCATTATATGTTTCAGGGACTTACAAACGGGGGGCTCTATCCGTTGGACGAGGTATCCATCAACATTGACTAAGGTCTCCGGTTCCAAATCTCCAACTCTTTTCACCTTACTACAGTGGCATCATCGTTTAGGCCACATCCCTTTACCCACTTTAGATAACTTTACCTTGATTTAATTAAGCATTGTGACTTAAATGACTTTTATTCTGATGCTTGCATTTTGGCAAAGCAAACTAGACATATTTATCCTATTTCTGATGACCATAGTAATATTTATTTTTCTGTTATTCATTCTAATGTGTGGGGTCCATCTCGAATTGTTTCTAATTCTGGTTATTGTTGGTTTGTCACCTTCATTGATGTTGCACTAAAACCACACAGGTTTACTTCACCAGAAGTGTGATGTTTTTTCTTGTTTTTAAATTTTTTTCATAAAATGGTTATTACCTAGCTGGGGGCCATTATGAAGACCCTGCAAACCGACAACGGGATTGAGTATTTGGGTAGGCAATTTCCCTCTTATCTGGTTGACCATGGAATTATACATCAAACTAGTTGTGTTGACGCTCCTTCTCAAAATGGCGTGGCCAAACACAAAACTAGACACCTTGATTTACCAGCTCCCTTATGTTTACTAAATATGTGCCACGTTGGTTTCAGGAAGATGCCGTTCTCACTGCAGCCTAACCAAATGCCATCCTGCATGTTGCAACAACGCTGTCCCTTGAAATCCTCTTAAGGACAGCAGCCTTTACTATTCCTCCTAAAATGTTTAGTTGTGTAACCTTGCCCAAAATCATCATTTCCATGGTAAACTAGATCCACATGGTTTACGGTGCATATTTCTTGGTTGCTCTACTACCCAAAAGGCTTGTAAGTGCTATCATCCTCCTCGCCGAATGCTAGTCCTCACGGATGTCGTGTTTCAAGAACAAATTCTATTTTTTGCCCTTACACCTCTTCAAGAGGAGAGTACTAGTGAGTAATTTCCAGTCCCCGTCCCTCCTTTGGATATTCCCATTGATGAACCTCACTGGGAAGATGGAGTTACCGGACAGGAACAACTATTGGTGGACCAAGACAATAGTGTGCAAGGGGAGCAACAACCAACTCTAACATCACCTCTGAAAACACATCAATAGAGAACAGCAAGAGAAGGTCCCCTACTGTACCTAGCCGATTGGAAGCTCCTGCTCCTAACCCTGAAGCAACTACTCCTTGTAAGTCAATTTCTGAACCAGCTTCTGATCCCTTTTAGACTTAACAATTGCATTGTGGAAATAGCCATGAACATGCACCAAACACCCAATTTCCAATTTTGTTTCATATTAGTCATTATCCCCAGAATGTCAAAGCTTTGTTTATTCTTTGTCCTCTATATCTGTTCCTAACACATGACAAAAAGCATTGGCTCACTTAAACTGGAAGGAAGCAACAGATGAAGAAATGAGAGCTCGGAAAAAAAGAAAAAGAAAAAGAGAGACGTGGGATCTAGTGACCTTACCTACAGGAAAGCGTACTATTGGTGTTCATCAATAAGCACAAGGAAGACGGGACTGTGAAGAGATACAAAGCAAGATTAGCCAAGGGTTTTACTCAGTCCTACGAGATAGACTATCAAGAGACATTTGCCCCAATTGCAAAAATGAAACAGTTCAAGTAATTCTTTCATGAGCAGTAAATCAAAGATGGAGCCTGCAGTGACTTGATATGAAAAAATGTTTTTCTTCACAAAGAAATTCAAAAGAAGTGTATATTGAAATACCAGCAGGGTATGCTATTATTGAGACTCATGGAAAAGTTTGCAAGATGAAGAGAGCCTTGAATGTTAGCAATGGAAGCAAAGATGACGATGGGGAGACTCAGATACTTCCTAGGCCTTGAATTGGCATATTTGGCCAATGGTATCTCTCTTTCTCAAAGAAAGGATACTCTAGATTTGTTGACTAAGACTAGGATTTTCAGGTGTAAAGCACCTGAAACTCCCATCAAGCCCAATTTACATTTGAAGGCAAAGGAAGGAGAACCAATGGACAAGACTAGCTATCAAAAGTTGGTAGGGAAGTTGATTTACCTATCTCATACTTGACCAGAAATTACATTTGGTGTCTTGGTAAGCCAGTATACGCATGATCTTTGTCATGGTAGAAGATCTCGCTCTCGAGAGAAATCTTGACCATCTCGGTGAGATCTCGGTCGAGATATACAATTTTTTGGCGTCAACTCGGTGGCCCATCTCGGTGGGTTTTAGGGTCCCAATTGGGTTGAAACTTGGTATTTAGCTTATTTAAGGCCTTTTGAACACGTTGGTGGCCTTGGATTTGTCAGAAACAACCCTATGTATGATTTCTAAGTCTACCTATAGTGTAAAACCGAAATGTAGTAGGATTATGGAATGCAATGTTATACAACATGTAATATAGAACCTTTAAAGCATATAAATGAAAAGCAAGTATATCAAATGCATCAACTAACTTAAATGTTATCAAAACTCCATCCATATGAGTATCACAATCTCAATTTTCAAGAATAAAATAATTATACAACCATTAGAAGTTCTATATGTCATTAAATCATAAATTCATAAAACAAGTAGAGAATGATTGATCTTCCTTGTTGTAGCTTGTAGATGTGCTAAGAGTAGTTGCAAATGAAAATTCAGCCAAAATCCACAAAAAAATGCAAAAATTAAGAGATATGGCGAGATCCAGGGCGAGATATGGCGAGATATGGCGAAATATAGCGAGATATGGCGAGATATGGCGAGATCTCGAGCGAGATATCCCAACTCGCAGATCTCGACTTCCATCTCGTCTCCGCCAATGTGAAAAAACGAGATATCTCGCGAGATCTCCCACCATGATCCTTGTTCTTCACACCTAGATGTTGTCTCTCGAATCTTAAGGTACTTAAAGGCTACTCCAAGAAAAGGAAATCTGATTTTCTCTTATGGACACT